>NC_060143.1:586435373-586735652 GCF_021461385.2 Schistocerca piceifrons
GCTCCCTGTATTTTACCCCTACCACCTTTAGAATTTGAAAGAGAGTATTCCAGTCAACATTGTCAAAAGCTTTCTCTAAGTCTATAAATGCTAGAAACGTAGGTTTGCCTTTCCTTAATCTTTCTTCTAAGATAAGTCGTAAGGTCAGTATTGCCTCACGTGTTCCAGTGTTTCTACGGAATCCAAACTGATCTTCCCCGAAGTTGGCTTCTACTAGTTTTTCCATTCGTCTGTAAAGAATTCGTGTTAGTATTTTGCAGCTGTGACTTATTAAGCTGATAGTTCGGTAATTTTCACATCTGTCAACACCTGCTTTCTTTGGGATTGGAATTATTATATTCTTCTTGAAGTCTGAGGGTATTTCGCCTGTCTCATACATCATCCTCACCAGATGGTAGAGTTTTGTCAGGACTGGCTCTCCCACGGCCGTCAGTAGTTCCAATGGAATATTGTCTACTCCGGGGGCCTTGTTTCGACTCAGGTCTTTCAGTGCTCTGTCAAACTCTTCACGCAGTATCATATCTCCCATTTCATCTTCATCTACATCCTCTTCCGTTTCCATAATATTGTCCTCAAGTACATCGCCCTTGTATAGACCCTCTATATACTCCTTCCACCTTTCTGCTTTCCCTTCTTTGCTTAGAACTGGGTTTCCATCTGAGCTCTTGATATTCATACAAGTCGTTCTCTTATCTCCAAAGGTCTCTTTAATTTTCCTGTAGGCGGTATCTATCTTACCCCTAGTGAGATAGGCCTCTACATCCTTACATTTGTCCTCTAGCCATCCCTGCTTAGCCATTTTGCACTTCCTGTCAATCTCATTTTTGAGACGTTTGTATTCCTTTTTGCCTGTTTCACTTACTGCATTTTTATATTTTCTCCTTTCATCAATTAAATTCAATATTTCTTCTGTTACCCAAGGATTTCTACTAGCCCTCGTCTTTTTACCTACTTGATCCTCTGCTGCCTTCACTACTTCATCCCTCAAAGCTACCCATTCTTCTTCTACTGTATTTATTTCCCCCATTCCTGTCAATTGCTCCCTTATGCTCTCCCTGAATCTCTGTACAACCTCTGGTTCTTTTAGTTTATCCAGGTCCCATCTCCTTAAATTCCCACCTTTTTGCAGTTTCTTCAGTTTTAATCTACAGGTCATAACCAATAGATTGTGGTCAGAGTCCACATCTGCCCCTGGAAATGTCTTACAATTTAAAACCTGGTTCCTAAATCTCTGTCTTACCATTATATAATCTATCTGATACCTTTTAGTATCTCCAGGGTTCTTCCATGTATACAACCTTCTTTCATGATTCTTAAACCAAGTGTTACTTATGATTATGTTGTGCTCTGTGCAAAATTCTACCAGGCAGCTTCCTCTTTCATTTCTGTCCCCCAATCCATATTCACCTACTATGTTTCCTTCTCTCCCTTTTCCTACACTCGAATTCCAGTCACCCATGACTATTAAATTTTCGTCTCCCTTCACAATCTGAATAATTTCTTTTATTTCATCATACATTTCTTCAATTTCTTCGTCATCTGCAGAGCTAGTTGGCATATAAACTTGTACTACTGTAGTAGGTGTGGGCTTCGTATCTATCTTGGCCACAATAATGCGTTCACTATGCTGTTTGTAGTAGCTTACCCGCATTCCTATTTTCCTATTCATTATTAAACCTACTCCTGCATTACCCCTATTTGGTTTTGTGTTTATAACCCTGTAGTCACCTGACCAGAAGTCTTGTTCCTCCTGCCACCGAACTTCACTAATTCCCACTATATCTAACTTCAACCTATCCATTTCCCTTTTTAAATTTTCTAACCTACCTGCCCGATTAAGGGATCTGACATTCCACGCTCCGATCCGTAGAACGCCAGTTTTCTTTCTCCTGATAACGACATCCTCTTGAGTAGTCCCCGCCCGGAGATCCGAATGGGGGACTATTTTACCTCCGGAATATTTTACCCAAGAGGACGCCATCATCATGTAATCATACAGTAAAGCTGTACTTAAGGATATTTTTGAACTTTTTTCAGTTTCTGCTCCACATCTCCGCCCTTATTATTGAGTATTTGATGTTGACCATCGAGATACTCTGCATTTTGTATCTGTCATTCTTGTTAAGCAAAAACATATTCCTACCATTCTTATCATTCTTTGTAAACCCGTAGCCGTTGTTCCTTACTATAACTGAAACCTTCCTCTGGGTAACTGATTCGATAAGATTAGTTCTGCTGCTAGGAGGTATAAGACGTCACCTTAACGAGTTGTTTCTCTGTCTGCTCGAAACAATATTCGGAAAACACATTCAGAATAATATCACATGAATCCCTGTGTGTGGCACCTGTTTTGACTGTACCACCTTCCCAACCAATGCCTGGCAAATTGAAGTCACCCTCCAGTACAACAGCATGATCAAGGATATTATTAACGATAACCTGCAAGTTTTCTGTGAAGCGCTGAATCACTACAAGTCCTGACACAGGTGGTCTATAAAAGCACCCGATTATCATTTTTCAGCGATCTCTGATGCCTGAGGTCACCCAGATTAATACATATTCGGAATCCGTGATAACCTAGCTATGTATTACAGAGTTCTTTACTGCAATAAATACGCCGCCACCACTGGCAACTAACGTATCTTCCCGACTAATATTCCAATCGGAACTTACGATTTCTCTGCTATTCACTTCCGGTTTCAGTCAACATTCTGTTCCTAATACCAACTTGGCATTATAGTCTTCAATAATCGATACTAGTTCTGGGAACTTTCCTTGGATGCTCGTGCAGTTTAAAATAAGAAACTTTTTTACATCCAGTCTGCGAAGACGAGAATTCTCTAAGAAGATTGTGGCTGTTGTAAGTTCGATTTTGGCAGCAAATTCGTTTCTTATCCCAATAGGGTTCCTCTAACCTAAGAAACGTTTGTGTGCACGCCAGATATACTCTGCTACACTAGTTGCCGTTTCCTGCTTGTAGTGCACGCCTGATGTATTAAGGGAACCCTACAGTTCCCCACCCAATTGCGGAGGTCGAGAACTTCGCATCTGATACCTCCGTAGAGTCGTCTGCTCGTCTGGCTTGTACCTTTCACTCTGCTCCAAACCCGAGGACGCGATCGACACTGGGTACGATGCTATGAATAGTCAGCATAGCCTGCACCCCGTGTGCGATGTTGCCTTCACCAAGTCAGCCAGCCGCCGAAAGGAGCCGAGGATGGCCTCAGAACCCAAGCGGCAGACGTCATCCGTGCCGCCATGTGCCACTGCGTGCAGCCGGTTGCACCCAGTGCGCTCGGCAGCCGCCGGCAGCGCCTCCTCTACATCATGGACGACACCATCAGCAAACATATCGAGTGAGCACCGGCATTATTTACCGCCGTGCATGCTGTTTCTCTGCGGCTGCGTTACCCGCCTAACGATGGAGCTCCTAATGGACAGCATACCCCTCCTGTGTACTTGTCCGGACTGGGGAGGCAAATCCGTCACCGGTCCAACATTCCGTGCTGGCTCAGAAGCAGCATCGGTATTGGGGTAGCACCTCGCACCTGTTGCTAAGGCACAAGGAGCCAGGGGTGCAGCGTATTCCCCCTTCCGCCTTACGCCCAGAGACAGCCCACGTTAACCCACCGCTATCGAGTGAGGACGGACCGGTCAGATCTTGCATATCGGGGGATACAGCGACAAGCGACAACCAGGTCACCAGGGGATTCCAACGACACCAACGGTCTCGTAGGCTTCAACACTGGCACGCAGATGTCGCCGACGCTTTGAACAGAATCTACAAGCCTGTCGACAATGGCCAATTTAGCTTGCAACAGTTTATGGACAGCAGCCAGTTCTCCTTGCGTCCATTCACAACAAGCACAGTCCGTATTTATATCGTACTGTGTAAAGTTATTGAACAAGATCTCAAAAAATACAAGCAAAGTAGTCAGGAGTAAATGAGAAAGTACAAACAAACCGCCCACGAAAGGGAAATTACCCGACCGTGGTGTTGCTGGGGTTTGAATGTAAGCAAAACATAACGAGGCGAATAAACGAACACTAAAATCTACTCTGCACGTTCGCGCTATAGCCTGAGACCGCATGATTCGCAAGCTCTCAAAACATAAATACATGTCTCTGCTAACAATTTGATAAATCAATAGTTCCTTTGTTACTAAAAACTCTGCTTCTACGAAAGCTACTCCTGGAAATAAATGTGGAAAATCTAATGCACTGATCTAAACTATGCACTTCGTACTAACACGACACTGAAATGTAATCACAAGACTTTGCACTTCTGGCGGAGGAAGCCACCTCATACAAGGATATGCACTAATACTTATGCAGAAAAAAAGCTTAGAGTAATTTTCTAAACAGTACTTTATGCAGTAAATTACGCAGGTACAGTTCACAGAAACTAACCTAAACTACTGTGTATCAAACAAAAGGTACTGCCGCTACCGCTACATGGGCGTTCTCTTGCCTCGGCGCCTGACACTGCATTTATGAGGAGCTGCCCCACCACCGTACCCTAAACTCCTAAGTGCTGGCTTCATGTCAGATGGACGGCTGGCAGCACTTTGGAACGAGCGAGTCATTCGTTCGCTTACCTCATACAAGTTTTTACACCCATCCTCTACAATGCTCGACTTTTCCTGCCTTGGTTTCGATTCAGCTGTGCTTTCTCCTTCGCATTTTCACTTCAGTACCAACTAACCAACAGTTGACTTGGGAAACTTTAGATGGACTGAAACGTCTGTTGATGGATTTGTTACTCAGGTGACATTTAATGACTTTCGAAGTGTCTCAGTTCTCCTGACTGACCAGTTCTGCAGTCATTGCCTCTCGACTGATGGCACAACACGCTCCGCCGCCTTCGATACAGGCGAGTCAGCCTCCCGCGACGCGTAGTGGTCGCTTCTATAATACTTAGTGGTGTCCGAATACCTTTGATCAGACAGAGCAGCAGGTACCTGTGTACAGTGATTACCAGGTATGCTCCCTCTTTCTCGTGGTAGATGCTCGGCACATTGTAATATCTTCTTGAGAGCAGTTTATAATTTCACCTGCTAGCACAATTCTGACTTCTATCTCATATGTACAGTAATGCTCAAAAGTATCCGAACGACCTGAATTGCACTTCGCCTGATTCGCATGCAACCCGCATAACGCAGCTGTCTAGCAGGTCCTCTAATCGCTCCTTGGTACAGTCGTTTGACTATTGACAATGGTTCCAACAAGTCACCACTAGAAAACACATTTCTGTATCGCAATAACTCAAGATGTAAAGTAATACCACGATACTACAAATATCAAGGAACACCTTATCACAGGTAAGACTGTCCTTAAGGCTTGTAATCTCACATTTATTACAATAAATCACATACCTGAAATGTTACCACTCTCATTATTACGTCAGATAGGTAATGCACGTAGTAAGTTCATCGTAGTCATGATTTCCTCTTCAGAGTAACATACCGTCCTTATTATTTAACAGAAAATGACATTAAAAATTTAAGTTATTCACAAACTGCTAGTTGGGAATATGTATGAACTTCAAATGACTCGACGAACCGTCTCGTTCTGCATGTGGATTCAAACGCATGTCATGCAGACTAAGCAAAGATTTCGTGACTGACGGAAACTAACAGTCATTCCTGACTAGGCACACAGAGAGTGATATACCTCGATTTTAGACAGTATCAGTTAGGAAATATCAACTTTAAATTACATAACGCAAGCATTTTTAACGGACGCGAGTTCCACCCATCATCTATTGTCCCTGTTAACGAATTACGAGAGATGTTAACTATTGTTTCTTCACAAGTAACGTACTTGAAATGCTGCGAGTTAAAGCTTTGTGTTCGACAGGGATTCGAACCCAGAACCTGATCGGATTGATATAGAAGCACAATCAACTGTGACCTATCGGATTTTCTCGGCAGTAGCTAGATGTTTTAACTGAAATGACGAGACTGAAACATTAATTTCTTACTTCCCAGGTCCCCAACCCGCCACCTATCGCTGTTATATTCTAGAGAAAACGAACGTTAAATATGGGATTGTTACACCAGCAGCGACATATGAGCATGTTTGAACAAGAAATAATATGACGAACAGTTCAGTACTGACTGGGAATCGAACACCACACATATCGTTGTTGACTACACACAAAGAGACGTCAGCTATCGAATATTTCTGCACCAGCAGCTCGGAATAACATCCTTGAACTTAGAGTGATCTCGCAAATAGTTCTGTATCTCACTGGGAGTCAAAAACGTCAGATACCGTAAGTGTTGACAACGAATGAAAATACATTAAAAATCAAAATTATTATCCACCAGCAGATAGGTGTTCTCATGCTAGAGCTTGATAATACATAATGAAACCTTTAGTGCCGGGCCAGGATTCGAACACATTCGCGCCATATGTGGAGATGTTGAGGAATCTGCAGCTTTGAACAAACAACAAATTGTAGCCGAGCTCTATTGTAACGAAGGGATCAAATTCCGCGTTAAGGGCGGTCTGAGTTGCATTCCCAGTTCAGAACCAATTCTATCGACATACAGAAGCTCAGATAAAAGATGGAAGTGTCCTGTGGGCCTACGTAACGTTTGTTTCGTCACTAGAAATAAGTAACTAGTATAAGAAAGGTTACTGGTGATAGAGTTTCTACATGTCGCCACTCCAGACTTTATTGTGGCTCAACCTAACGTCTACTTGGTAGAGAAGAAATATCATTTTTAATGTGAATTTCAGACCACAATGCCATTATAACTTCTTCACTTGGTGTAGCCAGAAGAGAATGGAATCTGTCTCTCCCTATCTAAAAGCACTGACCGAAGTTGGAATCGAACCCAGGCCATAGACATATAAACGTATCATCAGCCCAACAGACCACCAAATCCTCTGCTCAGTGGCTCATTTTTCTATCATAACGCCGTTGTGCCACACTGGCTGAGAATTCTGACTCGCAGGCTCCCTGTATTAATTTGCAGCATGTTCAGTAAATTCATATACTTGGTTGACCGAATCACCATGAACTAGCTGCCTCGGCTACCCAGTGCATACATTCAACTTTATTTGTAATCACCAAAATAAAATCTCGTAACTGCCACCAATATGGTCCGTAGCTCGTGGTCGTGCGGTAGCGTTCTCGCTTCCCGCGCCCGGGTTCTCGGGTTCGATTCCTGGCGGGGTCAGGGATTTTCTCTGCCTCGTGATGACTGGGTGTTGTGTGATGTCCTTAGGTTAGTTAGGTTTAAGTAGTTCTAAGTTCTAGTGGACTGATGACCATAGATGTTAAGTCCCATAGTGCTCAGAGCCAGCCACCAACACAGAACTGCCAACAGTGTAGGATGCAGAAATTTAAATAGGAAGTGTTCCTTTCCACTTGAGCTATTATATTGCGCTATCTGTTTGTTGAAAACGTCGTGCAGAGCAAAAGAAAAGCTGCAAATGTCTGTCTGTCAGAACTCTAGAGCTGGCCATATGCATTATCTCACAGCAATGTAGAATGCGGAAGTTCTGGTGGAATTGTTGTTGACTGCTGGAGCTGTTGCTGCTACATGTCAGCTAGTTGGGTAACGGTAAGTGTCGTGCACCATGGATAAGACATCGTGAGGTCGAGTGCAGTCACTGCTACGCTTTTTAAAACGGATTACTGCTGTCTGCTGAAGTTATGAATCTAATGGAACTTTGAACATAATTCCCTTCACTTCTCAACCCATATAGTTGCATGTGGAAAAAAGGCTAACTTCTGTGACATTTTGTTCTTTTCAGGTTTAATAGACGGCCAGGCAGCAGATGCATCAGAAAAGTATTTCCTACATTAGCTGTCGTGTGGTAGTGGCATTTCATTCTTCTTCAAACCTTGTTTGACAGCCTTAAATCAGACCAAGTTTTCTACATGCATGTAATCAATAAACTGCTTGTGCATTGTCAGACTGTTATAGATAACATCACAGAATTCGTATATATCGTTGATGGTTAATTTCTCTCTCATGTTTACTACTGTTTTACCAACACTACAAGAAACCTTACGAAAATTGTGCACTGTATTATAAGAAATTAAATAAAACTACCCACGAAAACATTACGACGAAAGTCTGTTTTAGTAGAACTGAGTATCTGTACACAAGTGTGCCTTTATCAGCACGAATTAGTAAGATACTACTCACTTAGATTTCGATTAGGTGTGTGTTTCATTGTCATGCTGTGTCATACTCAAGATGTATGCAAATGTGGTGTCTCATAAATAAAGTTATGTATTCCAAGAAACCAAAAATTTGCTTGTTACCAGCGGGAAGAGCCGTTGCCTGTCGTTCAGCACTGTAAGTTTTTCACTATTGCACTATTATCCGAAAGTATTTTCTTGCGATCTCCTTATCGATGTTTGACCTGACTGCTTGTAGCTCTTTCACAGAAGGGATCAAACTGTAACATTCTGCGAGACTGGAACCGCAAACCACAAGTCAGCAAGTTACCACAGAGAGGTATGTGTCTTGGCTTCCTCTTACACCTCAAGCAATAATAACTCATATTATTCAAAGGAAATGACAGGTAAAATCAAGTGAACTTAACTCCATGCACACCAGGAAGGAACTCGTAGATCACAGAGTTGCCAAACATACCTTGCCTTGTGGCCAAATCTCAGTTACAGTACCAGCAGGAAGAAGACGAACGAACCGATGTGATCCTACAGCGGGCTGGGAAGCGACCATAGCTGGCGTCTCAAAGACGCGGCTGCTACGGCCTGGAATACGTTATGCGTCTGACTCGCATTTCTGTAACTAGTTTAAATGATTGGAGCGTAGTTGCTAATAAAACTCAGAACTGACTTAAAACTAAGCATCATAAATCAGTAACTCTTATAGTTATTTTTATATCTTTTTGTAAGTGTAATCAAAACCAAAATTTTTAAACGTCTCTAGTTCAATCATGAACAAGTAAAACAAGGGCCCTGTTCCTTTAAATGGCTATCAATTCATCAAATAAAATAAAATTTTCTAATGTAAGTAAGTTTACTGGCGACCGTATTTCTGTATGTCATGACATCCGCCTATGTCATTTCCCAACGTAAACCGGCTCTGCCCAGTTGCTAATAAAGGAACGTGATATTTAATGCCGATTCTGAATGATAACGTCTTTTTCTTGAGGTTACCAGAGGTAAAGTAAATCGGTTTGTGCCTCTTAAAAGTAAAAGCTTGAACCCACGTATTGCACCTGTGATAGTTCGTTCCACCAGACCACTGTGGGCACATTTCCCAGCCCCAGGAGTGCGCTGTAACGGATGATGTGCTTAGCTTACAAAATTAGTCACGGTGGAAAAAATTCAAGTCTATTAAATGGTTAAGTAGAAGCAAGCTACTGGCGCAGAGATTACGATATTCTCAAGTCAGCCTCGATGTGAAAACGTTTTGAAATTTTCACTAATTCACCAAATTTCTTAGTTAGAGAAAATCCATTGTGAAGTTTGAAGTTACCTAATAATCCGTTTATTACCGTCATTATTACTTTAACTTTCTTCATACCGCTGCTGGAACATATGTTCTAGAAGATCATTTACTGCCTTTTGGTCAGTATAGAAGTAGTTTCCCAAGTACAGGTTCTTTTCCTGTCTACGGAATCCTCTCCATGTTAATATCAAACATGAGCAATTACTCGTAGATTACATTAAAACTAAAGTAATTGATGAAGACGTTACTTGATAACAAAAACGCGCTGCTTCTCTTCATTTACTTGAGCCTAGAAATGACTGTCGAATACTGCCAAGGGATCTTACTGCCTTCCGATATACGTCGCTGTCAGTTCTTCCATAGATTTTGTCGACGTGACCTCTTTCAAGTTGTGTATGACAAAGAGTGTTTTAGAAAATGAATTGTTTTCCTTTGCAATAAACAGAAAGATTTCCATTCCAAGCTATCCAAGCACAAAATACTCGCAATATTAGTTTAAATTTAATATTCGCTTCTATAATGTAGGAAAGTATTCCACAGTTGCAAAACCCGTATCCGACTTAGTCGCTGACCATAAATTCTAGCTCAGAGTGACACCAGTTTAAGTAACCTAATATAGAGAAGACTGTTTTCCCGTGCTTTTTCTCACCGGAAAATACGCAGTTCACTCATAGGGCTCCATAAGTACACTGTAACAGTAATTTCTGTGTGTATGCAGTGCATACGGATTGTAGAATTTAGTGGTGCTCTCTCTTCCACTTCTGTATACAATATGCCTGACCTAAACGGGCCCTTTATCGTTACAGAGCCTGGGCAGTGCATCATCATACTGACCACAGTAATGTGCTTATACTGACAACCTGACTGTTCGTTTTACCTGATTTTGTAACCATTTAAATAAAACAACATGACCTTCCAGTGGGAGAAATTTCGTCCCCCTTTTCATTTCTGTGAAATTTGTCAGCAAGCCTTTTGCCTTCCAACCAGCGAAATGCGGCAGAGTACGTCCAGTAAACGATTCACAAACCACGATTTAGTGCCGTTTAGACGATTTCTTTAAACATTGTCGCAGCTGAAGGAATTTAGTTTCTTCTTAAATCGTCTAATGCAGCAACATCCACAGATATATCAAATAGGAAAAGCTCTTTATCCAGGTACGAAGGTTGTAAAACAAACTTCCCACATTTTGTGTCAGGTTGGTCTTTTCGTCTGATAGCACCGTGTAAGTATTTTGTCTAAGAGGTATCACAAGTTGTGTTCCTTTAGCTGTGGGAGTCATTGGTTGGAAACGAGTTTAATACCAATGGGTACAGTACTGCTAAATATTCAAAATGATTATCAACCTATGTCTGAGTTCATGCAATACTGAGGTGTATTTATAATATTGAAGCTAGACCGTGTATCCTTGTCTTCCTTGAAAGGGCATTGGAAGGCGTTTACACACACGTATACAATACTATGAATATTTCGAACGCTATAGCTAACGTTGCTCTCATAAACTAATTTTGTTTCTTTAATTCTTCTGGGTCCTCAGCGTGCAATATGTGTTGTAGATACAGTCTTAGACAAAAAAAAAAAAAAAAAAAAAAAAAAAAAAAAAAAAAAAAAAAAAATGACCGCCGAGTCGTTCACGTAAGGTGGACATGACTCATGCTCCCCTCAGAATTCTATGTCCGGCAATATGCTCGATGTGGCAACATTGTAGAATGCGGCACTTCCTGGAGGAAGTCTTGACTTCAGTCTGAGTACATCACTCTTGACTATGACCGTGGTCTTGAGATAAAACGCGAAACTAGCTAATACGATGTCTGGCATCGCACCTTTCCTCTTGGTGCTGAAGCTATGAGTGTAATTTAGGCGAATGTACAATATATTCCGCTTTCTGCCACACTGGTAAAACAGTTTGGTTTAACAATATTTTAGCGAGAGATTTCTTGGCCAACCATCTGCCTCTGAACACCGCATGCGTCTGAGTTCTCTGGGACCCGTTTGCTGCCTTCCGGCAGGGGCTGAGGCACTGTGCTGCCTCGCCTTCCGCCGACAACGTCTGCTCCACTCCTCACTCTCGACAGCGTAAAATGCTTTAATGTTGTTGAGTGGTGATCCATAAAATCTGTCTACGATTTGTGTTTCACACTCTATAGCAACGGAGGCACAAAACCGTTTTTATTTGATGAGTATTTTATTACACTAGTATGGAATACATCAATGTGGCACAGAATTAATCTCATTGTTTCTGATCCAGTGCGCTATAATTAAGCGTCACATCCTGTTCTTTTTCCTTTCACAGGAGATTCTTCAAATTATTTATTTTGTCATGGATTCATATGTGTTAGTCAAGGCACAGAGAGTAAATGCAATGTAATGAGTTTGGTTTCTTCCTTTGATTCCCTATGGTAAATGGATGTGAAATTGTGTCAATGCCTTTCAGAACCTGCTCTATAGCTACTGAGGCAAATTGCTTGTTTTCAGGTTCATACGTTAATTAACAGAGGAGTGGACGCTGTTCAAAAGGCCGGCCGGAGTGGCCGTGCGGTTCTAGGCGCTACAGTCCGGAGCCGAGCGACCGCTACGGTCTCAGGTTCGAATCCTGCCTCGGGCATGGATGTGTGTGATGTCCTTAGGTTAGTCAGGTTTAATTAGTTCTAAGTTCTAGGCAACTGATGACCTCAGAAGTTGAGTCGCATTGTGCCCAGAGCCATTTGAACCATTTGCTGTTCAAAAGTGATAAAATATTCAATTCGATTTAAGGCGACAAAATTGCCCATATTTGTAGCTACCCAGAGAAACAGTAAGTTGCTAGAGCACCTGTTAGCAAATGTCTGCTGAGAGTTCCTAATTGCTGCTGTGGAAATTTAGCATAGAGGCCCTATAGTAACCAACAGGTTCATTTCCTTCATTCTTATCATCCGCCAGTAAGTTGTGAGGACGGGGCGTGAATCGTGCTGGGGTAGCTCAGTTGGTAGAGCACTTGCCCGCGAAAGCCAAAGGTCCCGAGTTCGAATCTCGGTCCGGCACACAGTTTTAATCTGTCTACAAGTTTCATATCAGCGCACACTTCGCTGCAGAGTGAAAATCTCATTCTGGAAACATCCCCCAGGTTGTGGCTAAGCCATGTCTCCGCAGTATCCGTTCTTTCAGGAGTGCTAGTTCTGACGGGTTCGCAGGAGGGCTTCTGTAAAGTTTGGAAGGTAGGAGACGAAGTACTGGCGGAAGTAAAGTTGTGAGGACGGGGTGTAAGTTCCGAGTTCGAGTCTCGGTCCGGCACACAGTTTTAATCTGCCAGGAAGTTTCATATCAGCGCACACTCCGCTGCAGAGTGGAAATCTCATTCCGGATAGTAAAAGTTGTCACTTATTGAAGAATAGCATTTCTTTAGTCGAAAAATTTTCTGCCTCAGTGTCTTAGTTTACTTGAGGATTACATAGCGCGAGTCACTCAAATAGAAAGGGAATATCAAGTGAATTTAGTGAGTCAATTCGGTACCGTACATGGAAGTGACTATACTATCAAAGTGTTGCCAAATGTTTGTGACGATGTTGCCAATGCTCAGCTATGCTAGGAACAGCTCTGTAGAGGTATGCAAGGCGAATCCCGTGCTCATATCATAGGAGGATACGGAGAGGAGGTGCGGGGTTTGGGTAGTATGCAGCGTTTTCTCCTACCAGTTGTGGCAAACATTTTGGTGTATAATCTTCCATCACGATTACAGTTTCCCACAAAATATATACGAATAAAACACTTACCTTGTTACTTTGTCACAAACCATTATTTCAGTACAGTAAAAAGTCATTGGAAATCAAGTTTGCCCACTTGTCACGAAAAGTAAGATGACAAACACTTTGCACCTCGAAATCGATTGCATCTATGTGCAGTCTTGTGATCATATAAGTAGAATATCATGAATTGCACGAGAATGTAGAAAAATGTTGATGCGAATGGAATCTATAAGAAACACAGTTAACTAATTATTCTGTGCCACCTAATAATCAATTCATTTGAAAATTCAGAAGAGAAGAAATTAAAATTTATGTCCATTAACACAGAAACTAAAGTGCAGATGCGGGCACTATGCAGATCTGTGCTTTTTCATCTTCAGATCTGTACAAATAATGTATACCAACCAGTGTATTCATTGCTTTCGTAAAGTTTCGCTCTTGTTTAGTCTTCTAATGACGAACTGGATCCACACCCATGAATGTGATTGTTTCTTCGTATCCTTCCATCTACTATCTTTGTGTGTTATTGCTCAGTGCAAAGCAAAAAGCAAAATATTATATCTGTTCCCACGAAATGTTACCACGAGAACGCAAGAAGGATAACAAATTATTATCAAAATACACTGAGACGCCAATTTGTCTGTCATCATGGTCTTAAGTCGACGGAAATACACTCCTGGAAATGGAAAAAAGAACACATTGACACCGGTGTGTCAGACCCACCATACTTGCTCCGGACACTGCGAGAGGGCTGTACAAGCAATGATCACACGCACGGCACAGCGGACACACCAGGAACCGCGGTGTTGGCCGTCGAATGGCGCTAGCTGCGCAGCATTTGTGCACCGCCGCCGTCAGTGTCAGCCAGTTTGCCGTGGCATACGGAGCTCCATCGCAGTCTTTAACACTGGTAGCATGCCGCGACAGCGTGGACGTGAACCGTATGTGCAGTTGACGGACTTTGAGCGAGGGCGTATAGTGGGCATGCGGGAGGCCGGGTGGACGTACCGCCGAATTGCTCAACACGTGGGGCGTGAGGTCTCCACAGTACATCGATGTTGTCGCCAGTGGTCGGCGGAAGGTGCACGTGCCCGCCGACCTGGAACCGGACCGCAGCGACGCACGGATGCACGCCAAGGCCGTAGGATCCTACGCAGTGCCGTAGGGGACCGCACCGCCACTTCCCAGCAAATTAGGGACACTGTTGCTCCTGGGGTATCGGCGAGGACCATTCGCAACCGTCTCCATGAAGCTTGGCTACGGTCCCGCACACCGTTAGGCCGTCTTCCGCTCACGCCCCAACATCGTGCAGCCCGCCTCCAGTGGTGTCGCGACAGGAGTGAATGGAGGGACGAATGGAGACGTGTCGTCTTCAGCGATGAGAGTCGCTTCTGCCCTGGTGCCAATGATGGTCGTATGCGTGTTTGGCGCCGTGCAGGTGAGCGCCACAATCAGGACTGCATACGACCGAGGCACACAGGGCCAACACCCGGCATCATGGTGTGGCGAGCGATCTCCTACACTGGCCGTACACCACTGGTGATCATCGAGGGGACACTGAATAGTGCACGGTACATCCAAACCGTCATCGAACCCATCGTTCTACCATTCCTAGACCGGCAAGGGAACTTGCTGTTCCAACAGGACAATGCACGTCCGCATGTATCCCGTGCCACCCAACGTGCTCTAGAAGGTGTAAGTCAACTACCCTGGCCAGCAAGATCTCCGGATCTGTCCCCCATTGAGCATGTTTGGGACTGGATGAAGCGTCGTCTCACGCGGTCTGCACGTCCAGCACGAACGCTGGTCCAACTGAGGCGCCAGGTGGAAATGGCATGGCAAGCCGTTCCACAGGACTACATCCAGCATCTCTACGATCGTCTCCATGGGAGAATAGCAGCCTGCATTGCTGCGAAAGGTGGATATACACTGTACTAGTGCCGACATTGTGCATGCTCTGTTGCCTGTGTCTATGTGCCTGTGGTTCTGTCAGTGTGATCATGTGATGTATCTGACCCCAGGAATGTGTCAATAAAGTTTCCCCTTCCTGGGACAATGAATTCACGGTGTTCTTATTTCAATTTCCAGGAGTGTAGTTGGGTATTATTGGCTGGCTCTGAGCACTATGCGACTTAACTTCTGAGGTTATCAGTCGCCTAGAACTTAGTACTAATTAAATCTAACCAACCTAAGGACATCACACACATCAATGTCCGAGGCGGGATTCGAACCTGCGACCGTAGCGGTCGCTCGGCTCCAGACTCTAGCGCCTAGAACCGCACGGCCACTCCGGCAGGCTGGGTATTATTGCCTGCGTCACCGGCATCCCGTTGTCGTGTTCTCTAACTGAGATTTTCATGTTATTCTGATCTCAAGACGCCGAGATAAATGTGTATATTCTCCGTGACGAAACATCCCACATTCCATTCATCTTGATCCATTCGTTACGTGCATCAGCAGCAATGAGTGATACGAAAGCTGTTATGAGGTGACGAATAACAATAACGATGGTAGTAATAACAAATCAGTAATTAAGGATGTTAACTGCATTATTGACAATTGTTAACGGTTAACAAAAACCGAGAAAGGCTAAATGTTTAATTGGCGCAAGACATAGGTGTTCTTACAACCTTGTTACTGAATTCTGTTCTGGGTGTTTGCAGAGAGAAAAGAAAGAACCCTGTAGCCATACATAGTTTACATCACGAGACGAACATGGCGTCACCAAGCTGATATTGGAAATACATTTCTGTTTTCTCACTCTGTCTCTCTCTTTCTTTTTATTTTTATTTTTTGATGAAAGCATCGAGAAACGCGAGTAATAAGCAAGTAGGCATATAATCTATTTACAGTTATTTTCATTGGGATACATAACGCAAAAATTTACCTTTTAAGTGTATTATTGCGAAATTTCAATTGTTGACAGTCTCTTCGTGGGCTTGCTCGCATTCAGTGGGGTGAAACCTATCACAGAAGCAAGCAAAAGACAAATATTTCTTGCACCATGCGCAACACACAAACGAAACCTCGCTGCACTGACGTGTTTTCCGATATATTGCTCGGAAAACATATCTCATTCATGTTGCTAAATACAGCTCTATCAGCTATCAATTTGGATTCGTACCAAGTGTATAAAAGTATATCTTGAAATACACAGGAGGTCACTTAGAGGTATTCGACTGAAACAAAGCCATGACCAAGATTGTAACTGGGGTCGACAGCACCGTCATCTACCACCTTGACAACTCGAATGGTGGCAGTGCTCGGCCAGTTACTTACGTTTACTGGTATCAAAGCTACAGCATGAAAATACAAAGATGTTAATAACCCAAAGATCATTAACTTTGGAACCCATAGTAAAGTTTTACGCAGGCATCAGTCGGAAGATTGGTTTGGACACCACAGTGCTTTAGTAGGCACGGTCTAGTTTGAGGTGGTATGCCGTTGCTATCCTCCGACCTTTGAGTTGACTTACCTAGCCAATTGATAGGGGAACCTACAGTTCAACGTGGCTTTCGGACCACAGTGCAACCCGGCATTTTCACATCAACATACACTGCCCAAGGGGAAATAAGTGTAAAATGGCAGTTAAATATACCTTTGTATTCGTGGTCTTGCTCTACGCCACTTTGCCATGGCGCAACGCATAAGACCCCGAACGTATTAATAAAACGTTTTATTTGTAGACGCTCTTTGGGTGTACAGCATTGAAAATACGATTGTCCGTACTCAAATGTGGCCTCGATTTTTTCAAAAGCTAGGAAGTGTCTAGCAGAAATGTAGAACGTCCACCCAATATTAGATCAAAATAGTTAGCGCACATGTCAGACCCTCTCCTTGTGAGGCTTATTTACAAATCAGAAGTTTGTGGAGACTGTTTCCCCCTGCTCCCCACAACGAGCGTTCTAAGTGACATACAGCGATGTATGCAATTCCTCGAATACACTGAACGCCACAGTTTACTTTAGTCTTCCGTACTAAAACATGTTCGTTTCTTCGAAGTAATAGTTACGACTAAAACATATTTCTGTTTAAGCTGAATTTTGTTAACCAGATATAAATTGTCATCTAACACAACTCCTTAAAAACAGGTCTATCATGGTTCGAGCATCTGTTTTTTTAAGACATATGTGGTAAAATCAACAGCTACGTATTTCAGACTAGTGATTTTGGCAGATATACCCATAAACTGAACCCACCTATCTGCTATAACTGGATCGTCTGCAACAGCATTGATTTAGTGATATTGCTCTAAACGTTCCAGTGAAATCGTGAATAGAATCCGCGTGTGACAGTATTGAAAGCTTGAAATCGGGAATGAATTTGACTTCGGTGCTCGTGCGAGTGCTCTGCGTCCTGTGTGGCTCTTCGTTTCCTGTTTTCTTGTGAGTCGGTTCTTACTTCTGTTAAGGCGACATGTCGCAGCTCAGTGAGTTTGATGAAGGTCGTATCGTTGCGCTTGATGAAGACGGTACTGTGTCAGTGCCATTTTCGGTGTTCTGGGATACAGCAGATCCACTATTCATCTCTGGGTGAAGAGGATGGAAGATGAAGGCCACGGACACCGTCGTCGTCGCTCTGGTCGCCCACGGACTGTCACAGACGATGAAGACAAGAGTATACTCCGCTGCAGTGTTGAGGACCCTTTCAAAAGTGGCAGAGAAATTAAAAACATCCTGCAGCTAACAGTGAGCAGGTCGACCATACGTCGTCCGCTCAACGAGGAAGGAAGGTATGGACAGAAAACGGCTGTTAAGGAAATGCTGAACGAGCAACATAGGACTGCCAGGTTAAATTTCGCACTGGCCTATAGAAAGAAGCCGCTTTCGTACTGGGACCGAGTTATATTTACCAACTAGAAGGTATTTTCAACGGCTCCAAATAGCTCTGTCCAAGTGTATCGACTAAGTGGAACGAGATACGACAGTAAATATGTCCAACAGAGCCAAATGTGTGGCCAGACGTCTGGGGCTGGATATCAGCAAATGGTTGCGGCGTGCTGCGGGAACTTGAGCGTCCGCTTTGTAGTACTTATCACTGCGAAATACTAGAAGAAATCATGCTTCCTTCTGTTCGCCAGCGATTTCCTGGAGGTAGACTCATTTTCCAACATGACCATTCCCCAATTCATACAACCAGACGTGTATGACACTGGTCTCAGATGAAAGGAGACGTTGAGCTGCTAGACTGGCCTCCAAAAGCTGCTGACCTCAATCACATAGAGCACGTGTGGGCTGAGATGGAAAATTGTTAGGAGCAAAAGACCTGCACCAACATCCAAGCCAGCGTTGTCGGAAGCAGTTAACGCTGCGTGGGGAGAGATGTCACAGAGTGACAGATGCATCAGAAAAGCTTGTTGCCTCTGTTCCCTGGCGATTAAATGCATTTGTAGAAGAGAACGGGAACTGGACGCGGTACTGACCCTACTGTGTTAATAGGAAGAAGACTTTGTTTAAAGCACGTATCGTTTAATTTCAACTTAACTTCTCGTCAGCGATTAAGATGCTGTGAACAAAAGGAAACTTCTCCTATTTTAATGTTGTAAGTAAAATTTTAATATAAAATACATCGTAAATATTTGCATAACAAGACTAAGATGTTTATTTTAATAAAGAGTACGTTTTCTCTCATAAGAAGCGTAATGGTAATGCAGATTGAGGCATCAAAGACAGACCATTTATGTTGTTTAATTTTTCTGCTTTGCTGTTTATGGCAACTTGAAGGGACTGCATTAAATTCAGTTCTCTTTACTTAGGCGCAGTCCACCCCCGGTAGCCGAGTGATCAGCGCGACAGAATGTCAATCCTAAGGGCTTGGGTTCGATTCCCGGCTGGGTCGCAGATTTTCTCCGCACAGAAACTGGGTGTTGCGTTGTCCTCATCATCATCATTTCATCCCCATCGACGCATAAGTCACCGAAGTAGCGTCAATTCGAAAGACTTGCACCTGGCGAACGGTCTACCCGACGGGAGGCCCTAATCACACGACACTTACTTACCTTGGTGCAGAGACACGCAAGTACCAACGCAGGCACAAACGAGAAATCCTTAATTTTAATGCCAAGCAGAAGCCACAGTGCTGGGTACATAGGGCAAAGTGGTAAATAGCAAAACCACGAATATAAAGGTTTTGGGTTCGATCCCTGGTAAATCCAACGACTTTCATCTGCCATTTTACACCTATTTCTCCTTGGGCAGTGTTAATTGGTATGAAAAATGCCGAGTTGCACTGTGGTCCGAAAGCCACATTAAACTGTAGGTTCCCCTATCAATTGGCTAGGTAAATCAACTCAAAGGTCGGAGGATAGCAACAGCATACCACCTCCAACAAGACCGTGCCTATTAAAGCACTGTGGTGTTCAAACCACTCTTGCGACTGATGACTCCTTTACTTTACTATGGGTTCCAAAGTTAATGATCTTTGGGTTATTAACATTTTTGAGTTTTCATGCTGTAGCTTTGATACCAGTAAACGTAAGTAACTGGCCGAGCACTGCCACCATTCGAGTTGTGAAGGTAGTAGACGACAATACTGTCGACCTCAGTTACAATGTTGGTAATGGCTATGTTTCAGTCGAATACCTCTATGTGACTTTCTGTGTATTTCAAGATATACTTTTATACACTTGGTACGCATCCAAACTGGTATCTGATAGAGCTGTATTTAGCAATATGAATCAGATATGTTTTCCGAGCAATATATCGGACAACTCGTCAGTGCAGCGAGATTTCGTATGTGTGTTGCGCATGGTGCAAGAAATGTTTGTCTTTTGCTTGCTTCTGTGATAGATGTCACCCCACTGAATGCGAGCGATCTCACGAAGAGACTGTCAATAATTGAAATTACGCAATAATACACTTAAAAGGTAAATTTTGCGTTGTGTATACCAATGAAAATAACTGTAAATAGATTATATGCCTACTTGCTTATTACTAGCGTTTATCGATGCTTATCTCAAAAAATAAAAATAACAAGACAGAGAGAGACACAGAGAGAAAACAGAAATGTATTTCAAATATCAGCTCGGTGACGCCATGTTCGTCTCGTGATGTAAACTATGTATGGCTACAGGGTTCTTTCTTTTCTCTCTGCAAACAACCAGAACAGAATTCAGTAACAAAGTGGTAAGAACACCTATGCATTGCGCCAATTAAACACTTAGCCTTTCTAGGTTTTTTGTTAACCGTTAACAATTGTCTGTAATGCAGCAAGCCCGCATCTCGTGGTCGTGCGGTAGCGTTCTCGATTCCCACGCCCGGGTTCCCGGGTTCGATTCCCGGCGGGGTCAGGGATTTTCTCTGCCTCGTGATGGCTGGGTGTTGTGTGCTGTCCTTAGGTTAGTTAGGTTTAAGTAGTTCTAAGTTCTAAGGGACTGATGACCATCGATGTTAAGTCCCATAGTGCTCAGAGCCATTTGAACCATTTGTAATGCAGCAAACATCCTTAATTACTGATTTGTTATTACTACCATTGTTATTGTTATTCGTCACCTCATAACAGCTTTCCTATCACTCATTGCTGCTGATGCACGTAATGAATGGATCAGTGTGAATGGAATGTGGGACGTCTCGTCACGGAGAATATACACATTTATCTCGGCGTCTTGTGTTCAGGGTAAGAGAAGACGACAACGGGATGCCGGTGACGCAGGCAATAATACCCAACTATTTCTGTCGACTTAACACCATGATGACAGACAAATTGGCGTCTCAGTGTATTCTGATAATTCGTTAGCCTTCTTGCGTCCTCGTTCTAACATCTCGTGGTAACAGGCATAATATTTTGCTTTTTGAACACTAAGCCATAACGCACAAACATAGTTGATGGAAGGATACGAAGAAACTATCGGACCCATGGGTGTGGATCCAGTTCGTCATTATAACACTGCCCGGACGAAGTGGCTGAACGGCTCTAGACGCTACAGTCTGGAACCGCGCGACCGCTACGGTCGCAGGTTCGAATCCTGCCTCGGGCATGGTTGTGTGTGATGTCCTTAGGTTAGTTAGGTTTAAGTAGTTCTAAGTTCTAGGGGGCTGATGACCTCAGCAGTTAAGTCCCATAGTGCTCAGAGCCATTTGAATCATTTGAACCATTAGAAGACTAAACAAGAGCGAAACATTACGAAAGCAATGAATTAGCTGGTTAGTGTATATTATTTGTATAGATTTGAAGATGAAAAAGCGCAGATCTGCACAGTGCCCGCATCTGCACTTTATTTTCTGTCTTAATGGGCATGATTTTTAGTTTCACCTCTTCTGAATTTTCAAATGAATTGATTATTAGGTGGCACAGAATAATTAGTTAAGTGTGTTTCTTATAGCTTCCATTCGCACCAACATTTCTCTACATTCTCGTGCAATTCTTGATATTCTACATGTATGATCACAGGACTGCACATAGATGCAATCGATTTCGAGGTGCAAAGTGCAAAGTGCAAGGTGACAAGTGGGCAAAGTTGATTTCCAATGACTTTTTACGGTACTGAAATAATCGTTTGTGACAAAGTAACAAGGTAAGTTTTTGATTCGTATATATTTCGTGGGAAACTGTAATCGTGATAGAAGATTACACACCTGAATGTTTGACACAGCTGGTAGGAGAAAACGCTGCATATTAACCAAACCCCGCGCGTCATCTCCGTATCCTCCTATGACACGAGCACAGGATTCTCCTCCTATAACGCTACAGAGCTGTTCCTAGAACAGCTGAGAATTGGAAACATCGTCACAAACATTTGGCAACACTGTGACAGTGCAATCACTTCCATGTACAGTACTGAACTGACTCACTAAATTCGCTTGACATTCCCTTTCTATTTGAATGACTCGTGCTATACAGGGTGTTGCAAAAAGGTACGGCCAAACTTTCAGGTAACATTCCTCAAACACGAATAAAGAAAAGATGTTATGTGGACATGTGTCTGGAAATACTTAATTTCCATGTTAGAACTCATTTTAGTTTCGTCAGTATGTACTGTACTTCCTCGATTCTCTGACAGTTGGCCCAATTGAAGGAAGGTAATGTTGACTTCGGTGGTTGTGTTGACATGCGACACATTGGTCTACAGTTTGGGCAGGCATTGTTGGTGATGCCTTGATTGGGCCCCATGTTCTTCCACCTACTCTCAATGGAGCATGTTATCATGATTTCATACGGGCTACTCTACCTGTGCTGCTAGAACATGTGCCTTTACAAGTAAGACACAACATGTGGTTCATGCATGATGGAGCTCTTCCACATTCCAGTCGAAGTGTTTGTACGCTTCTCAACAACAGATCCGGTGACCGGTGGATTGGTAGAGGCGGACCAATTCCATGGCCTCCACGCTCTCCTGACCTCAACCCTCTTGACTTTCATTTATAGGGGCATTTGAAAGCTCTTGTCTACGCAACCCTGTTACCAAATGTAGTTGCTGTGTGTTTCCATTCCATGATTAATGTAATTTGAAGAGAAGTAATAAAATGAGCTCTGACATGGAAAGTACGCGTTTCCGGACACATGTCCACATAACATATTTTCTTTCTTTGTGTGTGAGGAATGTTTCCTGAAAGTTTGGCCGTACCTTTTTGTAACACCTTGTATAATCCTCAAGTAATCTAAGACAGAAAATTTTTTGGCTAATGAAATGCTATCCTTCAATAAGTGACAAGTATTATTATCTTTTACGATCCATTATGAGGCTGAGCGACCAATACCATGATGAGAGTGGTGTGCTGGCAGCAGTTTGTCCGTAATCCCATGGTACAGCCCGTATCTTGTGTCACAATGGCTCAGTAAATCGTCGGTTCTATACATGGTAAGGGCCAGTGTATGCGAGCTTTTTTTCTGTTTTATTTTATGGATGTGCGAATTTCCAGAAAAAATTATGTAACGAAATCTGAAGAAAACCTTTCCACATCAAGTCCTCTTGGTAGCTCGACTCAGCAAGTTGTGTTAATGGTGATTGATCTCGGCTTTCTGACTGCCAAGCTGCTTCACAATACAAGCATCTCTGAAGAAATTCGAATCGACCGTCAGCAATAGGAATATCAATATTGTTCTTCACTTAAGACTCACATGCCAGGGTGATAAGTATGAAGGAAATGAACCTCTTGATTACTATAGGGCCTCTATGCTAAATTTCCACAGTAGGAATTAGGAACTCTCTGCAGGCATTTGCTAACAGCGGCTCTAGCAACTTACTGTTTCTCTGGGTAGCTTCAAATATGGGCAATTTTGCCGCCGTAAATCGAATTGAATATTTTAAATATCACTTTTGACCAGCGTCCACTCCTCTATTAATTAACATATGAACCTGAAAACAAACAATTTGCTTCAGTAGCTATAGAGCAGGTTCTGAAAGGTATTGACACAATGTTTCACATCCATGTACCATAGGGAATCAAAGGAAGAAACCAAACACATTACATTGCATTTACTCTCTGTGCCTTGACTAACACATATGAATCCGTGACAAAATAAATTATTTGAAGAATTTCCTGTGAAAGGAAAAAGAACAGGATGTGACGCTTTAATTATAGCGCACTGGAACAGAAACAATGAGATTAATTCTGTGCCACATTGATGTATTCCATACTAGTGTAATAAAATACTCATCAAATGAAAACGGTCTTGTGCCTCCGTTGCTATAGAGAGTGAAACACAAATCGTAGACAGATTTTATGGATCACCACTCAACAACATTAAAGCATTTTACGCTGTCGAGAGTGAGGAGTGGAGCAGACGTTGTCGGCGGAAGGCGAGGCAGCACAGTGCCTCAGCCCCTGCCGGAAGGCAGCAAACGGGTCCCAGAGAACTCAGACGCATGCGGTGTTCAGAGGCAGATTGTTGGCCAAGAAATCTCTCGCTAAAATATTGTTAAACCAAACTGTTTTACCAGCGTGGCAGAGAGCGGAATATATTGTACATTCTTGAATTACACTCATAGCTTCAGCACCAAGAGGAAAGGTGCGATGCCAGACATCGTATTAGCTAGTCTCGCGTTTTACCTCAAGACCACGGTCATAGTCAAGAGTGATGTACTCAGACTGAAGTCAAGACTTCCTCCAGCAAGTGCCGCATTCTACAATGTTGCCACATCGAGCATATTACCGGACATAGAATTCTGAGGGGAGCATGACTGTATTGTCCACCTTACGTGAACGACTCGGCGGTCATTTTTTTTTTTTTTCTAAGACTGTATCTACAACACATATTGCACGCTGAGGACCCAGAAGAATTAAAGAAACAAAATTAGTTTATGAGAGCAACGTTAACTATAGCGTTCGAAATATTCATAGTATTGCATACGTGTGTGTAAACGCCTTCCAGTGCCCTTTCAAGGAATACAAGGATACACAGTCTAGCTTCAATATTATAAATACGCCTCAGTTTTTGGATGAACTCAGACTTAGGTTGATAATCATTTTGAATATTTGGCAGTGCTGAACCCACTGGTATTAAACTCGTTTTCAACCAATGATTCCCACAGCTAAAGGAACACAACTTGTGATACCTCTTAGACAAAATACCTACACGGTGCTATCAGACGAAAAGACCAACCTGACACAAACTGTGGGAAGTTTGTTTTGCAATCTTCGTTCCTGGATAAAGAGCTTTTCCTATTTGAGATATCTGTGGATGTTGCTGCATTAGACGATTTAAGAAGAAACTAAATTCCTTCAGCTGCGACAATGTTTAAAGAAACCGTCTAAACGGCACTAAATCGTGGTTTGTGAATCGTTTACTGGACGTACTCTGCCGCATTTCGCTGGATGGAAGGCAAAAAGCTTACTGACAAATTTCACAGAAAGGAAAAGGGGGACGAAATTTCTCCCACTGGAAGGTCATGTTGTTTTATTTAAATGATTACAAAATCAGGTAAAACGAACAGTGAGGTTGTTAGTATAAGCACATTACTGTTGTCGGTATGATGTACTACCCAGGGCCTGTAACGATAAAGGGCTCGTTTAGGTCAGGCATATTGTATACAGAAGTGGAAGATAGAGCACCACTAAATTCTACAATCCGTATGCATTGCATACACACAGAAATTACTGTTACAGTGTACTTATGGAGTCCTATGAGTGAACTGCGTATTTTCCGATGAGAAACAGCGCTGGAAAACGGTCTTCTCTACATTAGGTTACTTAAGCTGGTGTCACTCTGAGCTAGAATTTATGGTCAGCGACTAAGTCGGATACGGGTTTTGCAACTGTGGAATAGTTTCCTACATTACAGAAGCGAATATTAAATTTAAACTAATATTGCGAGTATTTTGTGCTTGGATAGCTTGGAATGTAAATCTTTCTGTTTATTGCAAAGGAAAACAATTCATTTTCTAAAACACTCTTTGTCATACACAACTTGAAAGAGGTCACGTCGACAAAATCTATGGAAGAACTGACAGCGACGTATATCGGAAGGCAGTAAGATCCCTTGGCAGTATTCGACAGTCATTTCTCGGCTCAAGTAAATGAAGAAAAGCAGCGCGTTTTTGTTATCAAGTAACGTCTTCATCAATTACTTTAGTTTTAATGTAATCTACGAGTAATTGCTCATGTTTGATATTAACATGGAGAGGATTCCGTAGATAGGAAAAGAACCTGTTCTTGGGAAACTACTTCTATAATGACCAAAAGGCAGTAAATGATCTTCAAGAACATGTGTTCCAGCAGCGGTATCAAGAAAATTAAACTAATAATGACGGTAATAAATTAGTGAAAATTTCAAAACGTCTTCACATCGAGGCTGACTTGAGAATATCGTAATCTCTGCGCCAGTAGCTTGCTTCTACTTAACCATTTAATAGACTCGAATTTTTTCCACCGGGACTAATTTTGTAAGCTAAGCACATCATCTGTTACAGCGCACTCCTGGGGCTGGGAAATGTGGCCACAATGGTCTGGTGGAACGAAGTATCACAAGTGCAATACGTGGGTTCACTAATTTACTTATAAGAGGCACAAACAGATTCACTTTACCTCTGGTAACTTCAAGAGAAAGCTATTATAATCCAGAATCCGCATTAAATATCACGTACCTTCATTACCAACTGGGCAGAGCCAGTTTACGTTGGGAAATGACATAGGCAGAAGTCATGGTAAACAGAAATACTATTGGCAGTAAACTTACTTAGATTAGAAAATTTTATTTTATTTGATGAATCGATAGCCATTTAAAGGAACAGGGCTCTTACTTTACTTGTACTTGATTGAACTAGAGACGTTGAAAAATTTGGTGCTGGACTGTGATTCGAATTCGTATCTCCCCTTTCGAGGAAGTGAATCTCTCGGAACAGTATAGTTGAATCATCTCGTTCCCTTTCCCAAGACTGCAATCTTCTCTAAGTCTCCTCCAAAGTTATGTATGTGGGCCTGATCCAGTACAAAATATTCATAATATCATTTCAACCCCTATCACGTGCACACCAGCCTGCTGGTGAATATTAATATGCATTTTTAATGGCTGTTCATGTGTTGCCGACATTCGCTATAGGTGTTGTTATTTCTGGTCAGACACGCACACATCTTACTGTTGGTGAGTAAGCAATTGATACTTAAGCTATATTCGTGGATCATAAAGAAGGACGGGAGGTGTGCGGTTCGATTGTCGCTCAGGCACAAAAATTTGTGTCCTTTTATTAGATTCAAACACCTAGCAGTTCGTGAGAAAAACAGTTACGTAACATTTTATTTTACTTAGTTAACAATCCGATTACGTGTTCGGTTCATCATTAAATGTATGCACACTTTGTTACTTCTGAATGGAGGTATATCAATCTTTCGTGGTTAGTTAACAGGGACGAAAGGGTCTTGATAGGAGTCCCGCTTTATTACAGAAACTGTCTTCTTTTAGTTTCAAGTTTATATTTGGCTACTGATACTGGCGAAAATTTTGGTAATTCATGACTCTTCATGGCTAGTCAGCAATATGATATGATTAGATTAGATTAAATTAATACCAAATTTCGTAATGATGTGGAACGTGTCATTTTAATGAAATATTTCTTAACATACCATGATTCAATTTCTTTACAACAATTTTTTACTGTCTCTCTCATTCTTTTTTATTTTTATCTCTCTCTCTCTCTCTCTCTCTCTCTCTCCCCCCCCCCTTTCACACACATACTCTTTTTTTATTTTCATTTGTTTGTTGTCATCGACTATCGGCTAGGCACGAAAACGTCAGCGAATGAGTTTCTTAGAACCACGGACCTTGCCGTTGGTGGGGAGGCTTGCGTGCCTCAGCGATACAGAGAGCCGTACCGTAGGTGCAACCACAACGGAGGGGTATCTGTTGAGAGGCCAGACAAACGTGTGGTTCCTGAAGAGGGGCAGCAGCCTTTTCAGTAGTCGCAGGGGCAACAGTCTGGATAAATGACTGATCTGGCCTTGTAACACTAACCAAAACGGCCTTGCTGTTTTGGTACTGCGAACGGCTGAAAGCAAGGGGAAACTGTCGTGACTTGGCAAGACAGCCAAGCCACTAGGAGGTGAAGCCGAAAGCCACGCGTTTAAGCTCACGCAGGCTGGCGTGAGGTTTGGAACACTTAAAGGAGTTGAGGCTGGCAAATAAAGTACGTAGCTGTTGGAATACTTAACTTTAATCTATAATTGGTGAACATCGGTCTGACGGTACATGCATCACAAGATAAATAGCAAATGATAATGGCGCCTTGCTAGGTCGTAGCAAATGACGTAGCTGAAGGCTATGCTAACTATCGTCTCGGCAAACGAGAGCGCAATTTGTCAGTGAACCATCGCTAGCAAAGTCGGCTGTACAACTGGGGCGAGTGCTAGGAAGTCTCTCTAGACCTGCCGTGTGGCGGCGCTCGGTCTGCAATCACTGACAGTGGCGACACGCGGGTCCGACATATACCAACGGACCGCGGCCGATTTAAAGGCTACCACCTAGCAAGTGTGGTGTCTGGCGGTGACACCACAGAAACTACAGCCGTAATTTTTCCCGAGAGCATGCAGCTTTACTGTGTGGTTAAATGATGATGGTGTCCTCTCGGTTAAAATATTCTGGAGGTAAAATAGTCCCCCATTCGGATCTCCGGGCGGGGACTACTCAGGAGGACGTCGTTATCAGGAGAAAGAAAACTGGCGTTCTACGGATCGGAGCGTGGAATGTCAGATCCCTTAATCGAGCAGGATCGAGCAGGTCGGTTAGAAAATTTAAAAAGGGAAATGGATAGGTTAAAGTTAGATATAGTGGGAATTAGTGAAGTTCGCTGGCACGAGGAACAAGACTTTTGGTCAGGCGAATACAGGGTCATAAATACAAAATCAAATAGGGGTAATGCAGGAGTCGGTTTAATAATGAATAAAAAATAGGGGTGCGGGTAAGCTATTACAAACAGCATAGTGAACGCATTATTGTGGCCAAGATAGACATGGAGCCCACGCCTACTACAGTAGTACAAGTTTATATGCCAACTAGCTCTGCAGATGACGAAGAAATTGGAGAAATGTATGATGAAATAAAAGAAATTATTCAGATAGTGAAGGGAGACGAAAATTTAATAGTCATGGGTGATTGGAATTCGGTAGTAGGAAAAGGGAGAGATGGAAACGTAGTAGGTGAATATGGATTGGGGCTAAGAAATGAAAGAGGAAGCCGCCTGGTAGAATTTTGCACAGAGCACAACTTAATCATAGCTAACACTTGGTTCAAGAATCATAAAAGAAGGTTGTATACATGGAAGAAGCCTGGGGATAATGACAGGTTTCAGATAGATTATATAATGGTAAGACAGAGATTTAGGAACCAGGTTTTCAATTGTAAGACATTTCCAGAAGCAGACGTGGACTCTGAACACAATCTATTGCTGAACTGTAGATTAAAACTGAAGAAACTGCAAAAAGGTCGGAATTTAAGGAGATGGGACCTGGATAAACTGACTAAACCAGAGGTTGTACAGAGCTTCAGGGAGAGCGTAAGGGAACAATTGACAAGAATGGGGGAAAAATACAGTAGAAGAAGATTGGATAACTTTGAGAGTGAAGTAGTGAAGGCAGCAGGGGATCCAGTAGATAAAAAGACGAGGGCTAGTAGAAATCCTTGGGTAACAGAAGACATATTCAATTTAATTGATGAATGGAGAAAATATAAAAATGTAGTAAATGAAACAGGCAAAAAGGAATACCAACGTCTCAAAAATGAGATCGACAGGAAGTGCATAATGGCTAAGCAGGGATGGCTAGAGGACAAATTTAAGGATGTAGAGGCTTATCTCACTAGGGGTAAAATAGATACTGCCTACAGGAAAATTAAAGAGACCTTTGGAGAAAAGAGAACCATTTGTATGAATATCAAGAGCTCAGATGGAAACCAAGTTCTAAGCAAAGAAGGGAAAGCAGAAAGGTGGAAGAAGTATATAGAGGGTCTATACAAGGTCGATAAACTTGAGGACAATATTATGGGAATGGAAGAGGATGTAGATGAAGATGAAATGGGAGATATTATACTGCGCGAAGAGTTTGACAGAGCACTGAAAGACCTGAGTCGAAACAAGGCCCCTGGAGTAGACAACATTGCATAAGAACTAAGCCTTTGGAGAGCCAGTCCTGACAAAACTCTAACATCTGGTGAGCAAGATGTATGAGACAGGCGAAATTCCCTCAGTTTTCAAGAAGAATATAATAATTCCAATCCCAAAGAAATCAGGTGTTGACAGATGTGAAAATTACCGAACTATCAGTTTAATAAGTCACAGCTGCAAAATACTAACGTGAATTCCTTACAGAGGAATGGAAAGACTGGTAGAGGCCGATCTCGGGGAAGATCAGTTTGGATTCCGTAGAAATATTGGAACACGTGAGGGAATACTGAACCTACGACTTATCTTAGAAGCTAGATTAAGGAAAGGGAAACCTATGTTTCTAGCATTCACTTAGAAAAAGCTTTTGACAATGTTGACTGGAATACTCTCTTTCAAATTCTGAAGGTGGCAGGGGTAAAATACAGGGAGCGAAAGGCTGTTTATAATTTGTACAGAAATCAGATGGCAGTCGAGGGCGTGAAAGGGAAGCAGTGGTTGGGAAGGGAGTGAGACAGGGTTGTAGCCTATCCCCGATGTTGTTCAATCTGTATATTGAGCAAGCAGTGAAGGAAACAAAAGAAAAATTCGGAGTAGGTATTAAAATCCATGGAGAAGAAATAAAAACTTTGAGGTTCGCCGATGACATTGTAATTCTGTCAGAAACAGCAAAGGACTTAGAGGAGCTGTTGAACGGAATGGATAGTGTCTTGAAAGGAGGATATAAGATGAACATCAACAAAATCAGAATGAGGATAATGGAATGTAGTCGAATTAAGTCGGGTGATACTGAGGGTATTAGATTAGGAAATGAGACACTTATAAAGTAGTAAAGGAGTTTTGCTATTTGGGGAGCAAAATAACTGATGATAGTCGAAGTAGAGAGGATGTAAAATGTAGACTGGCAATGGCAAGGAAAGCGTTTCTAAAGAAGAGAAAGTTGTTAACATCGAGTATAGATTTAAATGTCAGGGCTTCTGAAAGTATTTGTATGGAGTGTAGCCATGTATGGAAGCGAAACATGGACGACAAATAGTTTGGACAAGAAGAGAATAGAAGCTTTCGAAATGTGATGCTACAGAAGAATGCTGAAGATTAGATGGGTAGATCACATAACTAATGAGGAAGTATTGAATAGGATTGGGGAGAAGAGAAGTTTGTGGCACAACTTGACCAGAAGAAGGGATCGGTTGGTAGGACATGTTCTGAGGCATCAAGGGATCACCAATTTAGTATTGGAGGGCAGCGTAGAGGGTAAAAATCGTAGAGGGAGACCAAGGGATGAATACACTAAACAGATTGAGAAGGATGTCGGTTGCAGTAGGTACTGAGAGATGAAGAAGCTTGCACATGTTAGAGTAGCATGGAGAACTGCATCAAACCAGTCTCAGGACTGAAGACCATAACAACAACAGTTTTGAGTACACTTACGAAACAAATATAAAAACAACTATGAGAGTTACTGATGTACGATGCTTAGTTTGCAGTCAGTTCTGAGTATTATTAGTAACTATGCTCCAGTCCGTAAACCTAGTTACAGAAATGCGAATCAGATGCATAACGTATTCCAGTCCGTACGTATCAGCCGCGTCTTTGAGATGCCAGCTATAGTCACTTCCCAGCCCGCTGTAGGCTCACATCGGTTCGTCTTATTCCTGCTGGTAATGTAACTGAGATTTGGCAACAAGGCAAGATATGTTTGGCAACTCTGTGATCGACGAGTTACTTCCTGGAGTGCACCGAACAAAGCCTCGAAGTTCACTTGATTTTTCCTGTCATTTCCATTGAATAATCTATTATCGCCTGAGGTGTAACAAAAAATTGTAAATTTACTGTTTTCAGCACAGGAAAGTCTTTGCACGTGGAAATCGCAATTAATCTGGTCCTTTAAACAACGGTTTACGAGTTCTAGCCACTATTGGCCTTGTAAGAGGAAACCAAGAGACATACCTCTTCGCTAGCTCTGTGGTAACTTGCTGCCCCATAGAAATGCATCTGTTATGGTTCGCGGTTCCAGTCTCGTTGAATATAACGATTTTATCCCATCTGTCAAAGAGCTACAAGCAGTCAGAGCAAACATCGATAAGGAGATCGCAAGAAAATACTTTCGGCTAATAGTGCAATAGTGAAAATCTTACAATGCTGAACAACAGGTAACGGCTCTTTCCGCTGCTAATAAGCAAATTTTTGGTTTCTTGGAATACATAACTTTATTTATGAGACACCACATTTGCATACCTCTTGAGTATGACACAGCATGACAATGAAACACACACCTAATCGAAATCTAAGTGAGTAGTATCTTACTAATTCGTGCTGATAAAGGCACACTTGTGTACAGATACTCAGTTCTACTAAAACAGACTTTCGTCGTAATGTTTTCGTGGGTAGTTTTATTTAATTTCTTATAATACAGTGCACAATTTTCGTAAGGTTTTCTTGTAGTGTTGGTAAAACAGTAAACATGAGAGAGAAATTAACCATCAACGATATATGCGAATTCTGTGATGTTATCTATAACAGTCTGACAATGCACATGCAGTTTATTGATTACATGCATGTAGAAAACTTGGTCTGACTTAAGGCTGTCAAACAAGGTTTGAAGAAGAATGAAATGCCACTACCACATGACAGCTAATGTAGGAAATACTTTTCTGATGCATCTGCTGCCTGGCCGTCTATTAAACCTGAAAAGAACAAAATGTCACAGAAGTTAGCTGTTTTTCCACATGCAACTATTTGGGTTGAGAAGTGAAGGGAATTATGTTCAAAGTCCCATTAGATTCATAACTTCAGCAGACAGCAGTAATCCGTTTTAAAAAGCGTAGCAGTGACTGCACTCGACCTCACGATGTCTTATCCATGGTGCACGACACTTACCGTTACCCTACTAGCTGACATGTAGCAGCAACAGCTCCAGCAGTCAACAACAATTCCACCAGAACTTCCGCATTCTACATTGCTGTGAGCCAATGCATATGGCCAGCTCTAGAGTTCTGATAGACAGACATTTGCAACTTTTCTTTTGCACTGCACGACGTTTTCAACAAACAGATAGCGCAATACAATAGCTCAAGTGGAAAGGAACACTTCCTATTTAAATTTCTGCATCCTACACTGTTGGCAGTTCTGTGTAGGTGGCAGTTTTGTGATTTTATTTCGGTGACTACAAAATAGAGTCGAATGTATGCACTGGGTAGCCGAGGCAGCAATTCATGGCGATTTGGTCAAACAAGTAAATAAATGTACTGAACATGCTGCAGACCACTACAGGGAGCCTGTGTGTCAGAATTCTCATCCAGTGTGGCGCAACGGCGTTACGATACAGAAATGAGTCGCAGAGAAGAGGATTTGGTGGTCTGTTGGATTGATGATAGGTTCATATACTTGTGGTCTGGGTTCGATTCTAACTTCTGCCAATGATTATTGATAGGGAGAGACAGATTCTATTCTCTTCTGGCTACGCCAAGTGAAGATGGTGTAATGGCATTGTGGTCTGAAATTCATATTAAACATGATAGTTCTTCTCTACCAAGCAGACGTTAGGTTGAACCACAATAAAGTATGGAGTGGCGACATGTAGAAACTCAATCACCAGTAACCTTTCTTATACTAGTTACTTATTTATAGTGACGAAACAAACGTTACGTAGGCTCACAGGACACTTCCATCTTTTATCTGAGCTTCTGTATGTCGATAAAATTGGTTCTGAACTGGGAATGCAACTCAGACCGCCCTTAACGCGGAATTTGATCCCTTCGTGATAATAAAGCTCGGCTACAATTTGTTGTTCGTTCAAAACTCCAGGTTCCTCAACATCTCCACATATTGCGCGCGGATGGGTTCGAATTCTGGCCCGGCACTAAAGTTTTCATTGTGTATTATCAAGCTCTAGCATGAGATTACCTACCTGCAGGTGGATAATAATTTTGATTTTTAATGTGTTTTCATTCGTTGTCAACACTATCGATATCTGACGTTTTTGACTCCCAGTGAGACACAGAACTATTTGCGAGATCACTCTAAGTTCAAGGATGTTATTCCGAGCTGCTGGTGGAGAAAAATTCGATAGCTGACGTCTCTTTGTGTGTAGTCAACAACGATATGTGTGGGGTTCCATTCCCAGTCAGTACTGAACTCTTCGTCATATTATTTCTAGTTCAAACATGCTCACATGTCGCTGCTGGTGTAACAATCCCATACTTAACGTTCGTTTACTCTAGAATACAACAGCGATAGGTGCCAGGTTGGAGACCTGGGAAGTAAAAAATTTATGTTTCGTCTCGGCATTTCAGTTAAAACATCTAGCTACGGCCCAGAAAATCAGATATATCACAGTTGATTGTGCTTCGATATCAACCCGATTAGGTTCTGGGTTCGAATCCCTGTTGACCACAAAGCTTTAACTCACTGCATTTCAAGTACGTTACTTGTGAAGAAGCAATAGTTAACATCTCTCGTAGATCGTTAACAGGGACAATAGATTGGGTAGGAATTCGCGTCGATTAAAAATGTTTACCGTATGTAATTTAAAGTTGATATTTGCTAACTTATGTTGTCTAAAATCCAGGTATATCACTCTCTGTGTGCCTCGTCAGGAATGACTGTTAGTTTCCGTCAGTCACGAAATCTTTGCTTAGTCTGCATGACCTGCGTTTGAATCCTTATGCAGTACGAGACGGTTCGTCGTGTCATTTGAAGTTCATACACTTTCTCAACTAGCTGCTCATGACTAACTTAAATTTTTAATGTCATTTTCTGTTAAATAATAAGAACAGTATGTTACTCTGAAGACGAAATCATGAATACGACGAACTTACTACGTGCATTACCTACCTGACGCCGGCCGAAGTGGCCGTGCGATTAAAGGCGCTGCAGTATGGAACCGCAAGACCGCTACGGTCGCAGGTTCGAATCCTGCCTCGGGCATGGATGTTAGTTAGGTTTAACTAGTTCTAAGTTCTAGGGGACTAATGACCTCAGCAGTTGAGTCCCATAGTGCTCAGAGCCATTTGAACCATTTTGAACCTACCTGACGTAATAATGAGAGTGGTTACATTTCATGTATGTCAGTTATTGTAATAAATGTGAGCTTACAAGACTTAAGGACAGTCTTACCTGTGATGAGGTGTTCCTTGATATTTGTAGTATCGTGGTATTACTTTACATCTTGAGTTATTGCGATACAGAGCAGTGTTTTCTAGTGGTGACTTGTTGGAACCGTTTTCAATAGTCAAACGACTGTACCAAGGAGCGATTAGAGGACCTGCTAGACAGCTGCATTATGCGGGTTGCATGAGAATTATGCGAAGTGCAATTCAGGTCGTTCGGATACTTTTGTGCACGACTGTACATCAGGTCTGTTGTGTCTAGACAAGACAGCCTAGACACAATGAGAGGAAGCCGAAAGGCACGCGCTAAGTTAAAGCAGGATAGCGTGAGGTCTGAAACAGGATACGTAATGAACGCTATAAAGAAAAGTACGTAGCTTCTGGAATACTTAACTTTAATCCATCCTTGTGGTACATCTGGAGATTGTGGCGATACAAGTGAGACTCCATAGATACATGCAATGTTACTAATGGCGCCTTGCTAGGTCGTAGCCATTGACTTAGCTGAAGGCTATTCTAACTATCTGCTCGGCAAAGGAGCGAGACTTCGTCAGTGTAGTCGCTAGCAAAGTCGTCCGTACAACTGGGGCGAGTGCTAGTCCGTCTCTCGAGACCTGCCTTGTGGTGGCGCTCGGTCTGCGATCACACAGTGGCGACACGCGGGTCCGACATGTACTAATGGACCGCGACCGATTTAAAGCTACCACCTAGCAAGTGTGGTGTCTGGCGGTGACACCACATTCCTCCCCCGCAAATCGGCGAACGGTCGTGTTATAAGGCTTCCGCCCGCCGTGGGGAGGACCCCATGTTGACGTATGCGATGAGGTGGGGAGCCTAACAACAGGCGAGGCTGTGCCACCTGCACCCGGCCATTCGGTCCGAGGGGATCTAGGAAACGCCTGAAAACCTAGTCCAGGGTGTACGTCAACATGCGGTGCATGCGCCCGTAAAGAGACAGGAGGGGCCGAAAGGTTGACCTCCATTGCGTCGGGGTACCCGACGCGCGAAGACGCCATGTGGTCCGGAGCGGGCAAGAGTTCCATGGCGGAGGATGGCTGGTCACGGGAAGCGATCGGCGGCGCGTGACCCAGGGAGGCGCTTGGCGGCTGCAGCGAAGAGTCCACTGCGGGCGGCGCCGGCTGGAGAACAAGCGGCGGCGGCGGCGGCGGCGGCGGCGGCGGCGCGTCGCCATGGGGCAAAATGGAAGGCATCGTCGGTAACACCTGGGGATGAGGCGAGCCAGTAGATGGGTCCCCAGGGCGCTGACCGGACGGCACCGTCGCTGAAAGCAGACGGGGAGCGGCAGAACCCGTGCGACGACAGAGGCGCAGCTGATTGAGATGCCGACGCACCTCACCAGAGGCCCCCAAAACCAAATACATCGCGCGGCCGAGGCAGCGAAGAATGCGCCCTGCGAGCCAACGCCGTGAACCCCGATAGTTGCGATAGAATACAACGTCGCCTGGAGCAAAAGCAGAAGTCTGCCGCCGCACAGGAACCTGATGCGGCGGGTGCAGCAAAGACATCAAGGTTCGATGAGGACGACCGTGGAGCAACTCAGCCGGCGAGCGACCATCTCGGGGCTGAGAGCGATACGATGACAAAAAGAGCAACAACGCGTCCTCCCGAGAATGCGACCCTTTCAACTTCAACATCTGTGACTTGAAAGTCTGGACCAATCTTTCAGTGGCACCGTTTCACGGAGGCGAAAACGGCACGGATGTCAGATGTTGAATACCATTGGCCTGGCAGAATGACTGAAATTCTGCGGACATAAATTGTGGGCCATTGTCGGAAACAATAGTGTGTGGAAGACCTTCAATGCAAAAGATAGCAGACAACGCTTGGATGGTGGCAGAGGACGTCGTGGAAGACATCCGGACAACAAAAAGAAAATGACTGAAGGCATCTACCATCAACAAAAGGGGTTTCTGGGGATCGAATGGCGTAAGGCAAGTATTTGAATGCAACGCCGATTTCAACTGGCGAAAAGCGCGGTCGCAGTCCGTCGTCCAGACGAACGGAACACCTGTACGGCGTAAACGATGAAGCGGAGTTGAAATGGAAGAGGCATTGCGCACATTCACTCACACCTTGTGATTCTAAATCGGGTAATGTTCTTGCGACCTCATCACGCAATGCGTGAGGAAGATTGCGCGCTCTGAAAAATTTCGGTTGCGCGTTTACTTTCAGTGCCAAATGTGCTTCATAGTTCTTGGCGCAACCAAGGCCCGGTGCAAAAATGTCTGCAAATTCTTCACACAGACGAGAAACACTGTCTGAAGGCACAGTCTTATTCACTGATAGGACCTGATTTACAATAGACAAGTTAAACAATTGAAATAAATCTAAACCAAACAAGTTCACTGCAGAAGAAGAACGAAGAACGTAAAATGACACAAGTTTTGTTTGTCCCTTGTATGTTGCAAGAAGAGTGCACTGTCCTAACACAGGGATATGCTGTCCTGAATAACTATGTAACTTAACATTCGTGGCATGCAACGGAGGTTTGCCCAGTTGTTTGTACGTGTCGTGATTGAGCAATGAAACTGCAGCTCCGGTATCGAGCTGGAGTGGTATGACCTTGCCATTAAAGTCCAAATCTACAAAAAGTTTATTGTCCTGCCGACGACAAGAGCGACTATCTCGTGCAATTTGAACTGATACAGGTACAGCATCACTTGCTAATTGACGTGATTTCCGGCGACGTCGACGCACACTTTGTGTGGGACGAACACAGTCACTGTTAGAGACAGTGGCACTGGACGAAGTGGAATTAACTACATGAATGTCCATGGGCGAAGGTTCACGAGCCTGAGTATTCTTGGTTCGATTCCGGCGCGAAGCAAAAGGCCTGGAATGGTTGTGATTGTCTGATCTGAGCTTTTTCTGGCAAACAGTTTGAACATGTCCTTTCTTATTACAGTAAAAGCAAACAGCTTGGCGTGACGGGCAATTTTCACGCGAATGTCTAGTAGCACACCGCGGGCATGATTTCACTGCATTTGTATGCTGGTGCGGCACACCTGGTTTAGAGCATGGCGGCAGCTGCATGGACGTGCGCGAGGGCAGTTTACCTGTCCGTGCAGCGCGCCCGGTGGGCCGGTTAATGTTACACACGGCTGGCGAAGTTGCAAATGATTCCTGAGCAAAGTCAAGCGTGTCTTGTCTATCCAAAATGTCTATCACTTGTTGAAGGGAGGGATTAACGAGTTTCAAAATCTGTTCCCGTATGCGAACATCAGAAACGTTCTGTGCTATTGCATCACGTACCATAGTATCTGAATAAGGGAGTCCACGTTCACACTCAAAAGCACAATCCCTTGTAAGGCCTTGCAAAGTTGCAACCCACTCCCGATTAGTCTGATCGGCCGTACGTTTTGTACGAAAGAAAGTATACCTTTTTGCAACTACATTAACTGTTTCTTTGAAATAGGCATCTAAAGCAGACAAAATTTCTTCGTAGGACAGAGTTGCTACGTCACGTTGGGGAAACAATTTCACTATCACACGGTACGTTTGCACCCCTACACACGCCAATAAATGAGGCTGCCGCTCGTTACCTTGAATTCTGTAGGCGGCGAGATGAAATCCAAACTGGCGTGTCCACTCCGTCCATGATTCCACGTCTGCTTGAAAATTACGGAATGGTGGTGCAACTGCATGTTGTGGCTGCGGTAGCGGTGAAGCGGCGGCGGCCGCATCGTTTTGCAGTGCACGTTGACCCTGGACGAGCTGTCCAAGGGCATCCAATAACGCCTGCGTCTGCTGATTCTGCAAGCGATAAAATTCGGACAGTACATCTGGCCAAGCCATGACACAAGTAAATGTAAGCAATTAGAAAGAACAAGACCCTTTTCGGACTCGTCGCCAAAAATGTTGTGTCTAGACAAGACAGCCTAGACACAATGAGAGGAAGCCGAAAGGCATGCACTAAGTTAAAGCAGGATGGCGTGAGGTCTGAAACAGGATACGTAATGAATGCTATAAAGAAAAGTACGTAGCTTCTGGAATACTTAACTTTAATCCATCCTTGTGGTACATCTGGAGATTGTGGCGATACAAGTGAGACTCCATAGATACATGCAATGTTACTAATGGCGCCTTGCTAGGTCGTAGCCATTGACTTAGCTGAAGGCTATTCTAACTATCTGCTCCGCAAAGGAGCGAGGCTTCGTCAGTGTAGTCGCTAGCAAAGTCGTCCGTACAACTGGGGCGAGTGCTATTCCGTATCTCGAGACCTGCCTTGTGGTGGCGCTCGGTCTGCGATCACACAGTGGCGACACGCGGGTCCGACATGTACTAATGGACCGCGACCGATTTAAAGCTACCACCTAGCAAGTGTGGTGTCTGGCGGTGACACCACAAAGTCTTGTAGGGTTCGACCTGTACTTGCTCTTGGGGTCGCGTTTTGCAAAGTCTCATGGTGTCTCGCCAGCTGTGCATGCTCAACATAGGTGCTCCCACTCATTTGTGTTCTGCTATTGTGTCATTCTCAGCTATTGACCTCTCATTCTGCTCTCCTGCTCTCGAAAAGTCTCTCCAGTATGAGGTCATCAACGACCTTAGTTTCAGTGACCACTTCCCAATCCACACCCGTCTGCTGTTTGGATCATTACCCCCACAGAAGCCACGAAACTGGATGGACACTGTTCACCTAGGTGGCTCTGTCTGAACATTGTGACAGCACCAAGGAATGGATGGACCACATCACACGAGTGTTCCATCTTGCTGCTGACTTATGCATCCCATTGTCTTCAGGTTGTCTTAGAAAGCAAACAGTACCTCAGTGGACCGGCGACTGCTGCTCAGCGATATGGGACTGGAGTGCGACTCGTCCATGGTTTAAGTAACACCCAATGGCAGACAACCTTACAGCCCTTAGAATCACGACAGCCCGGTTCACCGGACTTTTTCAACTGTTCTGCTTCTTCTACAAAATTTTGGGAAACCATCAGGAGGATTTCCTGCAAAGACAGTCGTATACCAGTAGAAGCAGTGCTGAAAAAGAGATGTGTGCAAAGAGCGCCCAGAGACATCACTTGGACGATGGGGAGAATTTCGCAGCGATTACTGCTGATGCCAGCAAGGATGCCCCGTTTTGCTACTACCGTGGAACATCAGAGAGGGGGAAGTTGGACTTCAGATGCCATATTCCTGAGTCTTGCAACTGCCCTTTCTCCATGTTGGAGCTGGAGTCGGCACAGTCTGAGGCTTGTCATGCCGCACCCAGTCACGACCAAATGCGGTACTGCATGCTTCGACCTTTGCCCGCAGCGTCAAAGGAATTCCTCGGATCTTTTAATTTTATATGGCAGACAGGTAAATATCTAACTCGTAGAGAGAGGCAATTTTGATACCTCTCCTCAAACCAGGAAAGGACACCCCAACTCTTGCCAGCCTTGACCAGCTGCGTAGGAATGACCACGGAGCAAATGGCTAACCGCCGTCTAATCTGGTTGTTAGAGACCAGGCCCTCCTTAAGCACTCTCAGTGTTGACTCCGGAGATTTTGATTCACTTCGACAGTCTGGCCCTCATAGAGACAGGTGTTCAGCAGGATTTTCTAAGCAGACATCACTGTCTCGCTGTATTCTTTGACATCAGTGAGTCGTACAATACTTGGAGACACTATATTCTGATGCAGCTCCATCAGTGGGGCTTTCATGGCCACTTCCCCATCTTCACACGACCGTGCCTGTCTAAGTGCTTTTCAACGTCTCGAGTTGGTAACGTGCTGTAGGATCGTTTTCAGCCGGGGAATAGTGTTCCTCAGGGCAGTGTTTTAAGTGCTACCTTCTTTGCCATAGCTGTAAACTGTATCACAAGAACAGCAATGAGTTATGTACAGCGCTCCTTATTTATGGACGATTTTGCTGTTTTCTGTTCCTCCTCTAGTGTTTGAGCTGCAACCCGTCAGTTACAACTTACAGTGAGGAGGTTAGAGGAGTGTGGTGCAAAGACGGTTTTCCATTTTCTGCAGATAAATGTTTGTGTTCTTTTTAATCGTTCTCGTCGTAATTTAATTTACCTGACTTGCATGATACTGTTCTACATTTAATGGCTCAGTGAGGTTTAAGAATTTTTAGCATTGTGCAGCTCTGTGAGCAACTGTGATAATTGAACATGTAACACGTCAGCCTTAGTTGCAAATAGGAACCAAACTTTACCCAGCTTTCACCCAAAATAATTTGGCCTTCTGCAGAAGCGAGAGAAGTATTTTAGTGTCACTCGTTTGGTTTCTATTTGCAACTGAGGCTGACGTGTTACATAGTCAAAAAAATGGGTCAACTGGCTCTGAGCACTATTCGACTTAACTTCTGAGGTTATCAGTCCCCTAGAACTTAGAACTAATTAAACCTAACTAACCTAAGGACATCACGCACATCCATGCCCGAGGCAGGATTCGAACCTGTTACATACTCATTATTTGGGCCTCATTTTTTACTCAGGTTCAAATGGTTCAAATGGCTCTGAGCACTATGGGACTCAACTTCTAAGGTCATCAGTCCCCTAGAACTTAGAACTACTTAAACCTAACAAACCTAAGGACATCACACACATCCATGCCCGAGGCAGGATTCGAACCTGTTACATACTCATTGAGGTATTTGGGCCTCATTTTTTACTCAGTGATATCGCAATTATCACACCAGAGTGACCTGAAAGTCAGAACGCAGAATACACTGCATATCGTAAAGTGCCTTAGTCACAGCTGTTAGCGAGCGGAGATGGCGCGTCTGCTCCAGTTCTACAGGGCTTTTGTGCGATCATTGCTCGACTGTGGAAGCACGGTGTTCGGATCAGCGAGGCCTCCTTACCTGAATATTATTGAGGGGACTGGGCTGGCCACAGGTGGTCAAATGACCAGCCCTGTACCCAATCTCTGTGCAGACGCTGGGCTGGGGAACTGCTACACACTATCAGGCGGCAGCTCCTCATGTTGCGCCAGGCATGTAGGCTGCTCTCAGATCCGAGTTCAGTCGCATACGGTAATGTCGCTCGGCCACCACTGGAATGCCTTTTATTCAGTCGTCCACGAGCGACAGTGCCACTTGGGATCCGCACGCAACATGTGCTGGAGTCACTTGGTGCTGAGTACGTACAGAACTGAATCCAGTGTTTCAACAACCTGCCACTCTGGTTACGGCGAGGACCAAAGTAATTTTAAACTTCGTGCAGTACAGCAGAGGTTGCACTCCTACATTTGTTGTTAACACATTATTTTATGACAACTTAACTGAGCACCACAACTATATAGCTGCCTTTACGGATGGTTTGGGACAAGGGGGACTCCCTCGGTTGCTCTATCTTGGAGAAGATGAGATGTGCTTCAACTGCTAAATTCCATGTCTGAGTGCCCTTTATTCTCTACAACGCTTGTACCGAGCAGATAGTATAGACCAGAATATCCAACAGACCTTCCCCCAACTACGACGGTTGGGGATGGAAATGTCTTTGTTATTGGGTGCCAGGGCACATGGATATTGGGAGGCGGGGGACGAAAGGGCAGACGTTGCAGCGAAGAAGGCGTGTCGTGATCCTCAGTTATTTCAGTGTGCCATTCCACTGCATGCTACCGCCTCGCTGTTGCGGTACAGAGCCATGCGTCGATGGAAAATGAGTGGCTGGAAGTGACAGATAGTAAACTGCGTCTAGTAACGCGCACAGTGCGGCCGTGGCTTACCTCCTTTCATCCACGAGGGCCAGATGAGTTCCTCGTCATTCGTCTTCGCACGGGCCGCAGTCGACGACCCTCCACTGTGTGGTCCTCGTGCCTTAGAGACCACTCTGCGCCACATCTTACTAGACTGTGTTTTATTTTCGGACCAGAGGGCAGCGGGAGATTTGCCCTCTGTTTTAAGTGAAGTTCGGACGAATGTGTTGAGGCTTTCAAGGTTTTGTCATTTGTTCAACTTCTTTCCAAAAGTTTTAGTGAGATGTTCTTAATGCGTTAACAGGGTGACAGACTCGCCCACGTTTTTTGTAAGTAGTCAGCCGGTCACGTATGCCGGTGTGTCGATTTTTCGGCTCCTTTGTCATTTCCCTTCTGTTTTCTTCCCTTGTGTAATATCGTTCACTTTTTCTCCACTGTTTCACGGCTTTTTATATAGAGTGATTCTGTGAATCAATGCTAGTGAGTGAGTGAGTGTGCCAACGTTTTAACCCTTTTACCCATATTCGTTTCTTTTAATATTTGCAAGGGCGCTGACAACCTCGCCATTGAGCGCCCGTGCACCCCAAAAGGGAACAATAGCAATTACTACGTCATCGATTTTGTTATTAAAAATAAAACTATGAAGAATGGAATTAAGGATGCTGAAAAAGATTCGAGGCTGAAGATCCAGGTAGAATTAAAGACTAAGCTAGAAGGAATGCAGTCTTTGTTTACTTCAAGTGAATAATATACATTCACGAGAAACAACAGCGTAAATGAAACCACAAGAAGGTATTACGTCTGTGCAGGCTACTCGCAATGAGAGGGAGGCCGCTGGTGACCTCTTGAATGAAGGATTACAGCACAGAATGAAGTTCGCTTGATTATCAACTTGTATGGGAAGATACTCCAAACGGCAAAACCAATTCCGTCGTATGAAAGCTGTGAGTACCCTTGGAAAGGCATTCACCTATCTCTATATTAAATGATCAACTTATGAGATGAGACATATTCTTTGAAAGACATTTGTTTTATATAATTTACATAACTGTAAAGATGCGCATCTAAGGCGGACCCTAATACATCGATTGCGCAGTCAAAGAAACATTTTAACAGAAGCTGAACTGACGTTCCGCTTGGATCTAAATAAAAGATGACAGTAAAAAACTTTTGTAGATCTTCAGATTTTATGTACTTCTGCTAGTAATGTGAAAGCGTAAAGAAGGTCGACTTTAAGCCATAAAAGTGAGCGGTCTTGCCAGCGCGCAGACAACATTATTAATTAATAAAATTCAAGTAATTTATGTTAGAAACTGTAAATCGGCGAGTTATTGTTATGAAGGTGTTGAACGGTGCAAGAATTGTCTCGAGGGAAGGAGAAAAGTAATGACTGTAATTTGTGACAAAAACGTGAACCAAGGAGCTAGTACAGGACAGGCTGAAATCTGATGGCACCATACAGTTAGAAAATTATTTATGTAAGTTATACTGTTTATGAAGAAGCTCTAATTGCTTGTGAGAATTATTAGAATATATTTAGTGTTTACCAGATTTCTTATTCTATTCTTTTCCTTTATTTTTTTTATCTCCATGTCATATTATTTTTGTAAATGTCAAACAGCCTTTACTACAGCAGAGAATACTGCGGCATCCTCGTCGTAGACAGAAGGCCGCTCCTTGTCTTCTATACAACTCATAGTTGCCCCAGTTATTAATGATTTCATTTGCGAATGCAATTTTTTTATTGTTCATTGTTAAAAGTGCCTTAGGTAATTATAAAATTCATACTGATTACGTAAAGAAATCCGGGTTGTTCTTTTCCAGATAATAGAAGTCTTTGCGTAATGAAAAACTAGCCTCCTTCTGACAACGATCAGGAGCCGACCAGAAGACGGACGTCTTCGACCGCTTTCGTGTTTCCTGTAGCAAAGCTGTGCCAAACTGGGAACACGGCATTCTAGTATGAATCACAATATATATATATATATATATATATATATATATATATATATATATATATATATATATATATAAAATTATCAGATTAAAATTGAAAAAAACCTCAAATATATTTAACCTAGTTTTTTTATCATGCTAAACTATCTAACAAAAAAAAAACGGGATCACGACGAAGAGATATCAGCTAAAATAATTAGCACTGCACAGGCAGTGTCCTAAAATCTCAGACGTATAAAGGGAATTGCGAATTTCAGTTTAGCGCGCAGTGGCGAATTGTTGAGGCATTATAGCCACTACGCTATTAAGTAAAATCCTTAACAGTGAAAACCTTATGCGTCGCCGTAATGAAGACGTTTTCAATTTGAATGTTGCACCACATGATTAAAATCGCATTTATAGGTTATGTAACCTATGTTGATGCAATATGTTCGAATTTTTTATTAAGCCCTCAATATCGGTTAAGTTATTAGACATCTGACATATTACTTAGTCGACTTGCCAATTTCCGCTAATGCAAGTTGCAACCTGTGCCGCTAGAGCGCTCTGGATCGAAGCGAGTAACATACCGTTGTTTGACGTATGTTGGCGACTGAAAAACAGCGTGCTGTAATTGAGTTTCTAACCGCAGAAAACTCCGTCCACACACGTAGCGCGCTCTGCTTCAACATGAGAATGCCCACCCACACACGGCTGCTGCGACATCTGCAACAATTCGACGTGTTGTATTCACTGTCATTGATCATCCTCCATGAAGACTTAGCACCATACTATTTCCCTCCGCTTTCAAAACTTAAAGAACACCTTGGATGACTTCTCTTTGATAGTGACGCAGCGGTGCGAGAAGCAGAAGTGAGATTGAGGCTCCCTCAACAAAATCAAACGTTCTGCCATGACGGTTTCAACAAACTGATTTTTCGTTGGGGGAACTATATTAAGAAATAAATATGTAGTCGTAAACAATAAAGATGGAGAACGTTAATAAATTTTGTCGTATATAAAAGGTTTAAAGGTTTTCACAAGAAAAAATTCAGAGGCACCCTCGTAAAAAGTTTTGAACTCATTACCAATTTGAGGCGGAGGGAAGCAGCGTATTCTGGGCGCAACCTGCGAGACGACAAGTGATGCTCAGTACTGAAGGGAAGATGGAAGGAAACAGTGGTCCTGGTCGGACAAGAGTTTGACGGTCACTGAATGTGGCAGAGTGGTTCGACACAACAGACACAGCGGCTTTGGCTGCAAAATCTGACGGCGGGGGACAAATCTCCATGACGGTGGCCAATCTTCTGTAAGAAGATGTCACCCAATGAGGAAGAAGCAAGTACCTTTTTCACTTCCTGTGCGGATTTAAAAACTTCGCAATTTAAGTTAAAATAATTTGTCAAATAATGATACTTTTGTGAAAACATCTCTTAGTTGTTTCTTTAACAATTGTATTCAAGTGTCAAAACGTCTGATGGAAGAGCTCAGAAAATTTCGATACTCGGGACAATATGCACCTCCCTGAATAATCCAAAAATTTCAATTCGAAGACTGTATTCTGAGTCTGGCATTGACGCCGAACTCAGTTCACTTCGAGAATGTGACAAGTCCACTTGCTGTCTTCTTTAACACTCAGGTACCTAGGGGCTCCACTTGTAAGTAGTTGTTGAGTCCTTCCTCATCAATTGGTACACTTTATAAGACTGGAGTTTCATTAGCGTTCGAACTAACCAGTTAAGACTTTCCATTAAGAAGTCATTTAAAGTCGTGGCAAGGAGGCAGCCTGGTAAAATGTCAACCAGGACCTTCCAGTAGTGTACCTTAACATCTACATCACACTCCGCAAATCACCTAATGGTGTGTGGCGGAGCGTACTTTCGGTACCGCTAGCTGATCCCTCCAACATTGTTCGATTCGCGTATAGTGCATGGGAAGAATGATTGTCGGTAAGCCTGTGCATTGTCTCTAATTTCTCGAATTTTCTCCTCGTGGTCAATATGCGAGATGTATGTGGGGGGAAGTAATATGTTGTCCGACTCCTCCTGAAAAGTACTCTCCCGAAATTTCAATAGTAAATCTCTCCGCGATGCACAACGCCTCTCTTGTAACATCTGCCAGTGGAGTTTGCTTAGCTTCTCCGTAACGCTCTCTCGCCAGCTAAACGATCCCGTGACGAAACGCGCCGCTCTTCGTTGGATCTTCTCTATCTCCTCTATCAGTCCTACCTGATAGGGATCCCAAATAGATGAAAATACTCAAGAATCGGGCGAACAAGCGCCTTATCAGCCAATTCTTTCGTGGATGAGTTACACTTACCTTAAGATTCTTCCGATGAATCTGAGTCTTGTGTCTGCTTTTCCCAGTGTCTGCTTTATATGGTCATCCCACTTAGGGGCGCTCTGGATAGTTACGCCTAGATATTTTACGGCATATGCTGCCTCTGTTTGTCATCAATAGTGTAGCTGTGCAGTAGTGGATTTCTTTTGCTACGTTCAGGGTCAACTGCCAGACTCTGCACCATTCATCAATTCTCTGCAGGTCGTTCTGCAAATTCTTACTATCTTCTGGCGTTGCTACTTTGGTATAAACAACTGCATCATCTGCGAATAGCCTTCAAGAGCATCCAACGCTTTCTACTAGGACATAGATCATTTATATACACTCCTGGAAATGGAAAAAAGAACACATTGACACCGGTGTGGCAGACCCACCATACTTGCTCCGCACACTGCGAGAGGGCTGTACAAGCAATGATCACACACACGGCACAGCGGACACACCAGGAACCGCGGTGTTGGCCGTCGAATGGCGCTAGCTGCGCAGCATTTGTGCACCGCCGCCGTCAGTGTCAGCCAGTTTGCCGTGGCATACGGAGCTCCATCGCAGTCTTTAACACTGGTAGCATGCCGCGACAGCGTGGAAGTGAACCGTATGTGCAGTTGACGGTCTTTGAGCGAGGGCGTATAGTGGGCATGCGGGAGGCCGGGTGGACGTACCGCCGAATTGCTCAACACGTGGGGCGTGAGGTCTCCACAGTACATCGATGTTGTCGCCAGTGGTCGGCGGAAAGTGCACGTGCCCGTCGACCTGGGACCGGACCGCAGCGGCGCACGGATGCACGCCAAGACCGTAGGATCCTACGCAGTGCCGTAGGGGACCGCACCGCCACTTCCCAGCAAATTAGGGACACTGTTGCTCCTGGGGTATCGGCGAGGACCATTCGCAACCGTCTCCATGAAGCTGGGCTACGGTCCCGCACACCGTTAGGCCGTCTTCCGCTCACGCCCCAACATCGTGCAGCCCGCCTCCAGTGGTGTCGCGACAGGCGTGAATGGAGGGACGAATGGAGACGTGTCGTCTTCAGCGATGAGAGTCGCTTCTGCCTTGGTGCCAATGATGGTCGTATGCGTGTTTGGCGCCGTGCAGGTGAGCGCCACAATCAGGACTGCATACGACCGAGGCACACAGGGCCAACACCCGGCATCATGGTGTGGGGAGCGATCCCCTACACTGGCCGTACACCACTGGTGATCGTCGAGGGGACACTGAATAGTGCACAGTACATCCAAACCGTCATCGAACCCATCGTTCTACCATTCCTAGACCGGCAAGGGAACTTGCTGTTCCAACAGGACAATGCACGTCCGCATGTATCCCGTGCCACCCAACGTGCTCTAGAAGGTGTAAGTCAACTACCCTGGCCAGCATGATCTCCGGATCTGTCCCCCATTGAGCATGTTTGGGACTGGATGAAGCGTCGTCTCACGCGGTCTGCACGTCCAGCACGAACGCTGGTCCAACTGAGGCGCCAGGTGGAAATGGCATGGCAAGCCGTTCCACAGGACTACATCCAGCATCTCTACGATCGTCTCCATGGGAGAATAGCAGCCTGCATTGCTGCGAAATGTGGATATACACTGTACTAGTGCCGACATTGTGCATGCTCTGTTGCCTGTGTCTATGTGCCTGTGGTTCTGTCAGTGTGATCATGTGATGTATCTGACCCCAGGAATGTGTCAATAAAGTTTCCCCTTCCTGGGACAATGAATTCACGGTGTTCTTATTTCAATTTCCAGGAGTGTATATTGTGAACAGCAACGGTCCTATCACACTTCCCTGTGGTACTTCGGATATTACATTTATATCTGTCGATTTAGTTCCGTTTAGAGCGACTTTCTGAGTTCTCTCTGCAAGAAAGTCTTGAATCCAAGCAAGTCTGCTCCGCTACTCTGTAAGCTCGTATTTTTTTTCATTAAACGGCAGTGCGAGACGGTGTCAAATGCCTTTTACTGAACTCAAGGAACACGGCATCAACCTGAGCGCCGTTGTCCACTGCGCTGTGGATCTCATGGAGGAACAGAGCGAGCAGAGTTTCATAGCATCTCTGTTTGCGGAATCCATGTTGATTTTTATAGAGGAGCTGTTCATTTCCCAGGATCGTCATAATTCTTTAACATAAAACGTATTCCATAATTCTACAACAGATTGACGTCAACGATATAGATCTATAAGTGTGTGGATTTCTCTTATGGTCTTTATTAAAAACGGGAATGACCTGCGCTTTTTTCCAATCGTTAGGTACCTTTCGTTGCTCAAGAGATCTACGATAAATTACTGATAGAAGGGTAGCAGGTTCTTTCGCATAACCTTTATAGAATCTTATAGGTATGCCATCTGGTCCTGAAGCCTTTCCGCTACTAAGCGATTGTAGCTGCTTTTCAATTCCGCGATAGGTTATGTCAATATCCGCCATTTAGACGTTCGCACGACGATTGAAAGCAGGGACAGTGTTACGATCTTCCGCGGTGAAACAACTTCGGAAGACCGAATTCAATATTTCGGCCTTCTCTCTGTTTATCTTCCGTTTCGGTGCCGGTGTGGTCGCTGAGAGAATAAACAGATGATTTTGACCCACATACTGATTTTACATACGACCAAAATCTCTTAAGGTTCTTACTCAAGTCGGTTGACAACGCCTTACTTTCAAGATCAATGAACGATTCTCTCATTGCTCTCCTTACACTCATTTCCCTTCGTCCAGTTTCTGTTTGTCAGCTAGGTTTTTACTTCCCTTGAATCTGAGATGAAGTGCTCTTTGTTTACGTACCACTTGTCTAACAAGGCTACTTAACTATGGGTGATCTTTCCCATCCCTTAAAACCTTACTCGGAACATACTTGTCTAGGTCATTTGAATTTTTTCCATTTGTTCTCCACATCTTCGTCCTCATCACCGAATATTTGATGCTGACTGCTGAGATATTCTGAAACTTGTATCCTATCACCCCTTCTGAGCAAAAATACGTTGCTACCTTTGTTAACATTCCTTGTAGGACCAGGAGGTCTAGGTCGTTCCCTCACAAGTTGGTTCTCTAACTATCTGCTGAAGGTAATTTTCGGACAAGACATCCAGAACAATGCCACACGATCTCTGGCACCAGTTGTGATGGCATAACACTCCCAATCTATACCTGGGAAGTTGAAGTCACCCCCATTACAACGGCATGATCAGGAAAATTACTAATGATATTCTGCAAGTGCTGTCTGAAACGCTCTGCAGCTACACAATCCGTGATAACCTCACCAGGTATTATCGAATTTTTTACTGCAATAAACACGCCGCCACCATTGGCGACTAACCTGTCCTAACGATAAACATTCCAGTCTGAACATAGAATTTAGTTGTCATTGACGTCTGGCTTCAACCAGCTTTCTGTTCTCAATACTATCTGTGCTTTATAACCTTAAGTAGGCGATACTAAGTCTAGGACCTTTCCTTGGATGTTCCTGCAGTTTACTAAAATCATATTAATTTTTTCTATCTCTGATCTGCATGGACCAAGATTCTCTGAGGTCGCTGTTGCTGATTTAACAGGCAAATCGCCTTTGCTCCCAAGGGAGCGGTCCTTTAACCTGAAAACTGTACGAAACATCATTTACGAATACAAGAAAAAGTAGAGCGGGCACTGGTTATGTGGTGCTACTGATGACAGTTACGTTCGTTCTACAGACAGATATTTTAATTTACCTGGTTTTTCGTGTCCCTCCAGCTGTCATAAAATTAATAACCCATGATTAATCACGTTTAGGAAGGGCTTCGTAAGTGTTCAACAAAATTAGTAACTGCAATTCCACTGGCTACTGGATTTGGTGTGAAAGGTACTATTTCGCTTCGTTAACGAGCAGTGCAGGTTTTCTGTTTCTTTTAACGGTTATCGGAAATTTCCCTGACAGTTAAAAGCACCGTGTAAGGTAAGATTTCATTTGAAATTCACAGTTAATTGCCTTGTGGAGTGCCACTTAAAAACACTTTAGGGAAAGAAGCCGTGTGTTTCCCCGTTACATTATGACTTATCCATGCAGGATAACAAACGAGCCGAGATAGTCGTGGGGGCTTCGGGATATTTTCCGTGAAGTTGTTGCCAGCGGCACTTCCGTGTAGTCATTCTTCCTCTTAAATGAAAGCCGTGGGATTCCTGCTAGCGCAACTACGCGCCTACGTAGGAAATTCAGGATGTAGGTTACACATGTCAGTATTGCGTAGCCAGACTCGTGTACTGTCAGAAGAGTGTGTTTTCCTGCAGGCACAGCTATGCAGCGGTACGGACAACAGGTCCACCACGCTGTCTGCAATGCCGCGGTAACAGGAATCGTACTCTAAAGTTTAAGCGCGCGGTACAGTACACGTATTGTGGACAACACGCCTAAACTGCACGGAGATTAGCCGTGAAGTACTAGCGGAATATGGACCAAATGCAATATCGCATCCAGGTGCGGTGAAATGGTGTCAGAAGTTAGAACCAGGCCACACAGAGGTGGCTGACAGAAAAGTCCAGAATTTGTGCCGTGCGAATTCCACCCTTTCGGCAAGCTGGGAGAACATCTGGTGGAAAAAGATTTGCCGACGATGAGGACGCCCACGAGTGGCTGCGTGACCAACGAGCGGACCTGTGTCGTCGAGTGACCGAGTGACTGCTGGAACGGCACGACACTTGTTCACACACGCGCGGTAACCGTCTACTTCCCGTTGCGCAAGCTATTTACGTTTTTCTCCGCACTATTCATCATTCACGCTGTTATTGTGGGAGGAATGATTGCCTCAACACTTCAGTGTGCGTTCTAATTAGCCTAATTTTGTTTTCGCGATCCCTGTGGAAGCAATACATAGAAGGTTATTCACTTAAGAGCCAAAGAAACTGGAACCCCTGCCTAATATCGTGTAGGGTCCGCGCTAGCACGCAGAAGTGCCGCAAGGCGACGTGGCATGGAGTCGACTAATGTCTCAAGTAGTGGTGGATGGAACTGACACCACGAATCCTGCACGGCTGTCCATAAATCCGTAAGAGTACGACAGGGCGGAGATATCTTCTGAACAGCACGTTACAAGGCACCCCAGATATACTCAATAATGTTCAGGTCCGGGGAATTTGGTGGCCAGCGGAAGTGATTAAGTTCTTTAAGTTCAGAAGAGTGTCCCTGGAGCGACTCTGCAGCATTTCTGGACGTACGGGGTGTCGCATCATCCTGCTCTTTTTGCTCAAGACCGTCGGAATGCGCAATGGGCATGAATGGGTGCAAGTGATCAGACAGGATGCTTACGTACGTGTCACCTGTCAAAGTCGTATTTAGAGGTATCAGAGGCCCCACGTCATCCCAACTGCACACTCCCCACACCATTATAGAGCCTCCACCAGCTTGAACAGACGTCTGCTGACATGCAGGTCCGTGGATTCATCAGGTTGTCTCCGTACCCGTACACGTCCATCCGCTCGATATAACTTCAAACGAGACTCGTCGGACCAGGAAACATGTTTCCAGTCATCAACAGTCCAATGTCGGTGTTGACAGACTCGGACGAGGCGTAAGGCTTCGTGTCGTGCAGTCATCAAGTGTACAAGAGTGGGCCTTCGGCTCTGAAAGCCCATATCGATAATAACACAAGGTCCAGCACAGAAATCTGCAGCAATTTGCGGAATGGTTGAACTTCTGTCACGTTGAATGATTCTCTTCAGTCGTCGTTGGTCCCATCCCATTCTTGCAGGATCTTTTTCCGGTCGCAGCGATGTCGATGCTTTACCGGATTCCTGATATTCACGGTACATTCATCAAATGGTCGTACGGGAAAATCCCCGCTTCATCTCTACCTCGGGGATGCTGTGTCCCATCGCTCCTGCGCCGACTATAGCAGCACATTCAAACTCACTTAAGTCTTGACAATTGTAGCAGCAGTAACCGATCGAACAACTGCGCCGGACACCTGTTGCCTGACATAGACGTTACCGACTGCAGTGCAGTATTCTTCCCGTTTAAATTTTTCTGTGTATGATATCATCATTTCCTAACACGCTGAGATTACTGGTAATATTCTCTGCAGTGTCATTAATAAACAGTATGAACAGCTACTCTTCCAACACATTTCCTTCGGCCACACCTGAAGTTAATTTTACATCTGACTCTCCATCGAAATTAGCATGCCGCGTCCTCTCTACCTTAACACTCCCAATCTAGTTATCAACTTCGCTTCATACCGCACTGTGGCGGGGTAAGGCGATTTTAATGACAAGGACCCCACTGTTCTCCTCAAATAAACAAACCAGCCCCTAGCTCCCTTTCTGTAAACAAACCACTCACTTGGGCTCTTGTCTTGTTTATTTAGAACTGTCACTACAATTGCAATTAATGGTCCATAATTGTAATTAGCGTAATTTATAGCCGAAATGGCGGAGGAGTAGCGTACTTGGCTTGTGTTTACTCAGGCGTCTGATTGCATAGTGATTCCTTCCATCATGAAGATGGTAATTCATGACCCAAAAAATTTCTTCTCTCTTCCACTGGTGCATGGCGCTCCTATTGGTCCAGCCTCCACCACTGACTCTCGTAGTGTCACCAGCATCCTTAGAGGGAACTTAGTTTTGCTAGTCTGCACCTTGCTCGGGCAACATCAGCACCATGAAGTGCCACAGTTCGTCCGTCACGTACAGGAATATATAAAGGAGACAACTGTTTCATTCGAATCTATGTATTGATTCGCCCATCTTTTCTCTTATCATTGTTATTATTTGTCGTTTACTGACATTTCCTTTAAACTATAAAGCAGTAGGCTCCTGATAATAATGCAGTAAACTAGTCTGATTTATGTGAGCTATTCGATTTTCCACCACACTTATCAGATTTGTTAGACTTTGAAACGATGAAACTTCTTAATTATATATATACTTAATCTGAAATAACTGAGAAGTTGAAACTTCTTTATTAAGTTTTTTCTTGAACTGCTGAGTGCTTACTCAATGTTCTTAAACTGTTGAGTGAAACTGAATGCAAGTGAACCTGCTTAAACTTCTGAGTGAAACTCAACGTACTGAGCCTACTTTCTCTTTACTTATTCTTATCATGTCAAAACTAGCCCACAATATCCTGGCGCAACGCAATCTGACTGCTCAAAAATTATAACCTGACTTCAAATAATTAATACAAAAGAATTAGAAGAAATCCTAATAATAACCCATACATATCATATGTCACTTACCTCACAGAAAATCTTCATGACACGAACTACAGCGACACAAGGGTCAATACTGCCAACTAAATAAGAGATTCGATCTACTGTAGGCTCTAACTACTAATAGGCATGTGGCTAGCAAAGGAAATATCTTGTTGCAGAGTAAACAATGTATTTAGCAGATTTTACCTCAATCAAGTGACAACCAAATCAAGAAAAAAATTATATAATCATCAGTACTAAATCTGCATGACGGATACACATTCAGACCGTCCGCACCGGCCGCTGTGACTGATCGGTTCTAGGCGCTTCAGTCCGGAACCGCGCTGCTGCTACGGTCGCAGGTTCGAATCCTGCCTCGGGCATGGATATGTGTGATGTCCTTAGGTTAGTTAGATTTACGTAGTTCTACGTCTAGCGGGCTGATGACCTCAGATGTTAAATCCCATAGTGCATAGAGCCATTTGAACCATTTGAACCGTCCGCTCGCGCTAATACTGCAAACCTCCAACACTGGTAATTATTAACGTCTAACCACTATCATTGCTGACTACTCACACCTAACTTTCATCACTGATGGCTGTTCACCTCCAACTGCGAGTGCAACCAGCCACAGGGTCTCCTACAGAGTACACACAGCGCTGTCAGAGTTATTAATGCAGAGCGCTACATAGTGCTGCCAACATACAAACACATAAACAGGCCACATACAACTTCAAATCAAAATTTACCATGATGATAATAAGTTAGACTACACTTATTTACAGGTGACAGCATTCAGAAACTTGGTTTGGCATAGTTCTGCTATCCAGCGTGTAATGAATGACCATGCTGGGTGATGGGATTATGAGTATACATTTTTTTGGTTACGTTCGGGATGCTCTTTCAAAGCTGACTAAGGAGAACGCCTATGAAGATGTTTTCACAAAAACTTTGATATGTGTGGTAGTACAGAATTTGGGTGCATCACCACTACCTAATGTGGGTGGAGAAGTGTGTACATACTTACAAATGTCCAGCTTCCCCACGATATTACAAACATTTATTACAAACAAGGAGGGTACAAAATAATCTACTGGTACCGATATGTGGATGACATAATCTGTCTTGTAGATGAAACACATGACAGGATAGAAGAGCTACACAGTAAGATCAACACAGTACACCCACAAATCCACTTCACAATGGAATTAGAAAACAACAAGAAACTAAATTTCTTGGATCTTACAATCACAAGAAACAAAAACCAACATGAATTCTCCATCTACAGAAAACCCACATCCACAAGCACTGTTATCCACAGCGCATCCAACCACCTGACAGTGCATAAATATGCCAGTTTCACTCACATGCTCCACAGGATAAACAGAACACCTCTTAAACCAGAACACTACACACAGGAACTAAATATAATCAAACAAATTTCTGTTGAAAACCACTGCAAAACAGACATCATAAACAACTCAACAACAAGGTAAAACGGAAGCGGGTATTACACACAGACAACACAGCAGACCACACCACTTTAGAAAAAAGAGAGAGATGGTACACACTAACATACAATAATAAAATATCACATACAATAGAAAACATCCTGAAAAAGCAAGGGATCGCAAAAACATTCAGAACAAACAACACAGTTCAGAAAAGACTAAGACCAGCCAGAAAAACCTTAGACAAATTCAGCAACGCTGGAATATATCAACTCACTGGTAACTCCTGCCAACTACATAGCACAAACAAACAGAAATTTCAGAACGAGGTACACAGAGCACATGAGAGCTCTAAAAAGTGACAGCACACATTCAACTTTTGCAGAAAATCTACGAAAACCATAACCCCACTAATATCGAAAACGATCTACGCATTCTGAGAAACAGCAACAGTTTATACCGACAACTAACAATAGAAGAAAATTACTACATACAAAAGGCTATAGTCGAAGGGAAAAATGTAATAAATGAAAACACAACACTCTACGACACCCTCTTTACCGCTCTGAGAGAACTGACCAAGGACACAGAACAGAAAGTACACACGCAAAGGAACCACTTCTCCATCACACACAGAGACATAAATAATGAACAGAAGTCGTCGTAATTCGCACTACAGTTTTCCATAGCCTTTCCTGCTACATGCGAGACGCATCTCGCGACACAAGCGAACAGCAAGATGGCGTAATATTCTGGATCAGAAACAAAGTGCAAAAGTTTTGTTTTTCTGTGTATAAAAGCAGCCACATAACATCTAACGAACCTGAATACACGAATAGCTAAGCAACAGCTCAGCACACACCAAATAACTGGTTTCCACATCACTACCACAACCCCAAGTATACACTGCTCGCATACGACAGTTCACCTCTTAGTATTTGTTTACTAACAGCCGCTCACGTGGTTGCAGGTGACATGATGTTCGTTAAGTAAAAAGACGGCAACAGATGAAAAGAGCACAAAAATATGTCGCAAACAGCGCCAATAATTGCTTAAAACATGCTGTAACGTACAATAAATAAGGTAGTATGAAAGTATCAATAGAAAACTATATTTCAAAATGTGAAGTGAACAAATGTAATAATGTTTTCCTGTGTTTGTACAACCATGCCATTTTCTAAATATTTTAGATTTTTTAAAAAACCACTGATGATGGCGATATTTGTCACCGAAACTAGTTTGGGATAATAAATAAACGAATAACAAGGTGTTTTGCATTAAGGCGGACTCAGTTTCTGATATTACTGTTTTTCTATGCAAACACGGACCAAATGGGAGAGTTCCAAGATAATATTATTGTTCCCCACGATGTCATCCGAAATGAAAAGAGAAAATAAACCACCTGTAAAGCAAATATTCTTACTTTATTTCAGGCGCAGATGCAGTGTAACTCTGCCAATAGTGTACTTGCTTTGAGAGAAAAAAATGAGTGCCTTGTTTACCGATTGAATGGCTCTACATTTTTACATACAGAGAAAATACGAAAAATATGTTTTAGGTTTCTCACAAATAAAAAGATCAAGAGGGAGTTATATATATTTGATAATTTCTGGTTTATCCACTGGGTATACAATAATGCTTTTGTACAAAGATACTCATACATAGCATTGACTAGTAATTACAGAGATAGGTTTTTCTTTGGTAGATGCGTTAATAAGTAGATCTTAATGACTAGAGAAAAATTGCAAGGATACATTTTATATGACTAGAAACTTTTTTTACACTAAGTGTCTCCCATGGCAGTTTAAAATAATTGCCATCTTTTCTTTTGATACAATATTAGACAGAACCTTTCTTGATATCGCCGAATATGATACCAGAGATTTTCTTGAGATACATGTTTAAATGCAGTTATCATTTCCTTTCTCCGTGATAACTGACATCGTATTTTAAAATGAGAGATTAATAAAGAACATGTACATAAGTACACTAATAGTTTTGGGATAGCTAGGAGCAAGTGAAGAAACAAAACTATATACCATATACAGGTGGTCCATTGATCGTGACCGGGCCAAATATCGCACGAAATAAGCGTCAAACGAAAAAACTACAAAGAACGAAACTTCTCTAGCTTGAAGGAGGAAACCAGATGGCGCTATGTTTGACCCGCTAGATGGCGCTGCCATAGTTCAAACGGATATCAACTGCGTTTTTCTTAAATAGAAACCTCCATTTTTAATTACATATTCGTGTAGTACGTAAAGAAATATGAATGTTTTAGTTGGACTACTTTTTTCGCTTTGTGATAGATGGCGCTGTAATAATCATAAACATATGGCTCACAATTTTAGACGAACAGTTGGTAACAGGTAGGTTTGTTAAATTAAAATACAGAACGTAGGTACGTTTGAACATTTTATTTCGGTTGTTCCAATGTGATACATGTACCTTTGTGAACTTATCATTTCTGAGAACGCATGTTGTTACAGCGTGATTACCTGTAAATACGACATTAATACCGTACATTGATACACTACTTTTAAAAAACTACAGTCAGAATCTACAATACTTTGCCAATGGTGGAGGGATGTGGCTGTCTATTCATTTAATCGTATCGTCAGCCAAGTTAGTGATGTCGGAAACATGTTTGTTATGGCTATCAAAAGCACAAGGTTTTCTATTTGTGTGTCAAGAGTATGAAACAATCCAGTAACAGTAATTCTGACAACGCGAAGGTGACTCCTGTTTGTCTTGCTGGTAAGGATACAGAGCAAATAATGCATTCCTCTTACCTAAAGCAGGAATTATTTATCAAGCAGATTTAGACCACTACTTGTTAAAGTTTTCGTATATGTGGCCCTAAGGTCGTTCTGCAACATGTCTGCCGAAGAAGTAATACTAGGCTAGATGTCACTGTTCGTGACGGCTTTTTGCTGTTATGACTCCTAAAATTGGAACAAACAAGTGGTATACTTTTAGCTGAATGTGTACATCTTCCAGAAGACTGTAGTGTTAATGGATTATTCGGATCTGGCAGGATGTAATACGTGCCTTGATACTCTACTTTAAAAAAGCAATCAGGACCTATATCAACGTATAAAACTATGCACTGTTGACGTATAAATTGACTACACAAAAAACCAGTTATATTGCAGCTAATCTAATTGTAGAATTCAAAGTCACTCCCGCGGATGACTGGAATCATTTCGGCTGCCACGTTACTTCCTATGGAACCAAGACTGGGAAACATGCTTTATTATACACTCACAGCTATGTCTCACAGAAACAGTCTTTCCAGATCTGTTACGCATTGTTTATGTATTATGATGTTGTAAATAAATAGCCACACCTGGCCTTCTAATCTACAATTATCGCATACATAATGTGTTTAGGACTTTGGTGATGTGTTGGGAGAAAATTCGAGATTTGATCAAAAGTATGAGACACTTACCAGGTTAGATTAATGGATGTGGGGTGTAATTATCGCGAGAATTACTTCCACAGAAGTCTGTTTCAGTGACAGTCCAGTGCTTACATATGTATAATTTCGCACACATATTAGATACAGATTCATTGCTTCTCAGAGGATCACACGTACATGATGTCTCTCTTCCCAAGACGAACACTCAGCTGGCTGGCCACTCGCAGGAAACGGTGCTGGAGAGTAACACGTCCATCGATGCCCAATTTCTCTTATCTTACACGAAATGGATGCCGGCTACAAATGTCACTTCTGAATAGCAGTTTTCGCGAAAACAGTGTAGTCTTATTTGAGTTCAAGTAATACTGGCGTGTTGATTGAAGCTACTGATACCAAGTCCAGCATTACGTTATTGATTCTTTGGGAAAAAAATCTTCTAGTTGGTAAATTGTGTGTTACTGCCACAAGAGATTCAGTGCTACGAAGTGTGCTCAGCAGGCTCATAAAACCACATTATGGAATCTGCCTGTCAGTTTGAGATTCATACCAGGTTGGATTTATCGAGCGAGGTGGCGCAGTGGTTAGCACACTGGACTCGATTTCGGGAGGACGACGATTCAATCGCGCGACCGGCCATCCTGATTTAGGTTTTCCGTGATTTCCCTAAATCGCTCCAGGCAAATGCCGGGATGGTTCCTTTGAAAGGACACGGCCGACTTCGTTCCCCGTCCTTCCCTACTCCGATGAGACCGATGACCTCGCAGTTTGGTCTCTTCCCCCACACAACCCAACACCCCCCACCCCCCTCCACCAGGTTGGATTTATAGGTGTGGAATACAGTTATCTTACACTCTACCTTAAACGAATGATCCCTAATACATAAACTGTCCAGCCAAGTGCTATTAGAGGTAGACATCACATGCATAGATTACAGGTATTTTTCCAAACAAATTGTATCATTTAGTGTCTGTGTAGACACCGATAAAAATTAATACTCTTCTCTTCCCTCAGAAAAATCAGACATTGCAACTGACTCTGATATTAGCTGATTTGCGATTCGTCATCGACGACAGTGTCGTAGGCCGGATGTTATTAGAGCTCTAATAATATAACGGAAACGAGAGAGGTGGATTCACGGTAAAATACTAACGTCCAACACTTTTCACCTTATGATATTACTGTATCTAGTACAAGTAAGGGAGTTTTTGCAACTAACTAGGATATTTTTGTTAATAAGAATGTGTGGACAAAGATAGCAGCTCATAAACGTGTAATAAAAATATCATTAGGACGTTTGTTTTCATACACTTTCCTCTACCCGCTTCGAGTTTCGACATGTGCACGCTGGTAATCTTATCAACAGCCTTCTGTGTTGGAGACGGCACTACTAGTGTGTGGAACGTTGCTCAGATGTTGTTTCGTAAAGACCGCATTGCGGTCACAGTCGTCCGGACGTTCATGGGCCGAGGGGAAGGGAATCTGCTGGCTGTTGACTGGAAACACGATTAGGTCGTCGATTCTTCTTCATTTTCAGATTTACGTGGGACGATTTTTCCCACAGTTACTGAGACAGCTCTACCTCAGAACTAGCTGGGCGTCACTGTATTGCAGGTCTCACTTCTGCAGGAGTCGTGGCCCTGGGACGATAGAGACGCACAGCATCTCGTCATGAATATGGTAACGGCTGTACTGCTTTCAGGAACGGCCAGCTGCTTTTTTATATTTTTATTTCATTTCTTCAGCAGATATTAAGTGTCTGTTCTTCGTAATTTGGATCATGTTGGTGGTAGGTTAATTGCCCTTTGGAGAACCAGTCTCTCAGCAGATCCCTAAGATCACATTTATTTATCGTTTAGTAAGAGAGGAGCTGTGACCTCTGAGAGTGTCTTTGCATGAAGAAGTAATTTATTCCTGCTGCACTGTGACAACTGCTCAGGTTCATTTGAGTGTGGCAAGGACGTATATAGCTGAAATATTTCCGCATCTATTTATGAGTGTTATTGTGACATCGTACACTAATATTATGAGAGTTGCGTGCCTTCTTGTTCTGCCTGGAATCTCATGTAGATCTCACCCATAGTTAGGGCTCTTGCAAGACTGTATACACGAGCCTTACAGCATCGATACAAACAGATCAAACTGCTGGTTTCATTTGTTTAAAAATCTTGATGCAGCAGATTAGTAGCAGTAGCTCGACTTTCCTCTATTAAAACCATACATATACGAAGATCGTTCAATAACAAATGCCATACATTTTTAAAGCCATTAATATACACTGCTGGCCACCGTAAATGCAACACCAAGAAAGACAAGAGGTAGCACAACAAAATTTATTTTGTAGATAACATGTTGACAAAGTATCAAATGATTACGTTTACAGACGTCTGTGACATACGGTTCCTGCCAGAATCAGTAGCCAGAGTAGCCGCCATTGTTGGAGATCACCGCTGCCACACGTCTCGGCATTGAGTCAAAAAGACGTTGGATGTGTTCCTGGGGTACAGCAGCCCAAGCAGCTTCCACACGTTGCCAAAGATCATCTGGTGTGGCAGCTGGGGATGTAATCTGGGTCACTCGTTGAGCAACCATGGACCACATGTTTTCTATCAGCGAAAGATCCGGAGAGCGAGCTGGCCAGGGAAGCAATTCAATCTGGTTATTGACGAAGAACCTTTGGACAATGCGTGCCACGTGTGGTCGCGCATTATCCTGTTGAAATATGGCTGTGGCCGAGCCCTGAAGGTAAGGAAGGACAATGGGCTCCAGCACCTCGGATATGTAGCGCCGACTATTTAAAGTACTGGCAATGCGCACTAGAGGCGTGCGAGAGTAATATCCAATACCGCCCCATACCATAATACCCGGTGCAAGACCAGTGTGGCTGTGCATAATGCAGCTGTCCAGTATCCTCTCTCCACAGTGTCTCCACACTCGAATCCGACCATCGTGGTGCTGCAGACAGAAGCGTGCCTCGTCAGTATAGACAACGTCATTCCATTCTGCCGTCCACATCCGTCTGTCATCACACCATTGGCGACGGAGACGTCTGTGGTTCTGCGTCAATGGTAGACGAAGCAATGGACGTCTTGCAGACAGACCACTCTGCTGTAAACGGCGTCGAATGGTACGCGCAGATACTGGATGATGCGTTACAGACGCAATGTGCTGTGCTATGGTTCGGGATGTCACTGAGTGATCCGTCACTGCCATGCGCACAATTTGCCTATCAGCACGTGCAGTGGTGCACCGAGGCGAATGCGATCGACCACGTCGGTCCGTCATACCCTTCTGCATCCAACGGTCACATATCCGCATTACAGTTGTTTGGTTTCGTCCAACACGACTAGCGATTTTTCTGTATGATAATCCACAATCTCGGTAAGCCACTATCCTTCCTCTGTCGAACTCGGATACTTGATCAAAAGATGTTCGCTGTTGTCTACGAGGCATAACTGGTCGTCTTGTGAAACAACCACAAGGTAAACACACGTGCCGAACGTACACTCGTCGGAATCGCCAAGCCTTAAATGGCGCTTTGAGGTGGCGCCACAGGCGCGCGTGATGTGTGTCTGCGCTGAAATTCTAATCAGTTGCATATCTCATCGCTGCAAACTCATGGTGTAAATTTCACTTGATTCGGATGCTTCCTTCAGGGTGTTGCATTTACGGTGGCCAGCAGTGTACATAGACAAACGTCCTTGTTGGTGTTTCACATTTGATGTTTGTTCTGTGCGCCGGTGAAGTTTCGAACCGTTCTGGTAGATGGCAGAGCAATAATATGGAGTCGAAATGGCGTCTACACACGACTCACGTGTCAAGCAGCGTGCTGTTATTGAATTCTTGTGTGCAGAAAAAGAAACCTTGGTGAACATCCATAAACGTTTATGTGCAGTCTATGGCGATGGTGCAGTCAATAGTAGTACAGTTGGGCGATAGGTAAAAAAAGTTACAGCCTCAGGAAATGCAGAAACACAGCTCCACGATCAGCCACGCCCGGGACGCCCTGTCACAGCCACTGCTCCATTCATGCTGAATCCACCCTACAGTCCAGACCTGGCACCCTCGGACTTCCATCTCTTTGGGCCACTTAAGGATTCTCTATGGGGAAACACTTTGAAAATGACGAGAGTGTCTGCCATGCAGTGGAAACATTGCTACGCCTACAGGACAAGAGCTTTTACCAGCAGGGAATACATGCTCTTCCACAACCTTGGCGTATGGCCATAGTAGGTGATGGAAAGCAGGACATGTACATGTTGATGTATATTGTCAGCAAATACTGACTCTTAACAATAAATATGTTCTGAGAGAAATAAATGTGGGGAATTACTTATTGAACGACCATCATGTATGCGATTTCACTGATTATTAATGCACACATAAATTTCCGTAGCAAATACAGCAGTGAACTAGCTGTCTAGCAAGCGTCTTTGGAACTGTATGGATGAGTAGAAACTGCGTTAAACAGCGATGGCCATACTCGGATTTTCCAGTAGTTAATACACGAGACTTGTATGGCTCTGAGCACTATGAGGTCATCTGTCCCCTACACTTTGAACTACTTAAGTCTAACTAACCTAAGGACAACACACACATCCACGCCCGAGGCAGGATTCGAACCTGCGACCGTAGCAGCAGCGCGGTTACGGACTGAAGCGCCTAGAACCGCTTGGCCACAACGGCCGGCCGAGACTTATAGTAATGTCACATCTGTTAATAATATTGCGGGTTTTATTTGGTTTAGTGTCATCATTCGACTTGGCAGTACAGTTTGGCTGAAAATCGGTTTGCCCACAATAGTTTAAAGCATGATGGTTGGGGAGGAGGGGTGGCTTGTTTCTGATAGGTCCAGGGAGAAAGAGGGGTTGGGAATGCTCGTCGCATAATCTGTTAGCAACGTATATCCGCAAAGGCATCAGCGAGCCGTGACTTGCTTGCTTTGGAAGGTAGCTCTCTCTCTGAATGGCTCAGCGCCATTTGCATCAGGCACTAGCTCGGTGTGTCAGAGGCGATTACAGAGACACATTGTTTAAATAATGCAAATTTCACTACCATGCCTGGGGAGATAGCCTGGTGTAGTGTTGGGCAGTCATGTGCAGCTCTCTCATTCGTCTGCTGTTCTCTAATGCCCGCAATCACTCGTGGAGTTCCATACTGTACTGTCATTATCCGGGGAATACAGGTTGGGAGTTTGATATTTCCACTAGTGTGTTGGGATCTGTTTGCTGTTATTACTGTTGCTGTTATTACTGTGGGCGGGAGCCCCTCAGCCAGAACAGATGTAGCAGCAGTGTCAGCCACCAGGATGAATATGATTACACCTTTCATAATCCAACTTAGCATTTGCCAGGTTGAATGGTAGTGTATCAAAGACCGTCAGTGTCTGAGGCAGTACACTCACATGTCAGAGTCCAATGGGTGGTCTACATGATTTTCGCTGGGATGGTTTCGATTACTGGTTGACTCAATCTCTAGGTGCATATGTTATAATGCTAGAGTGTCTTGGGTTAGACAAATCATAATTTCACTTGATGTCACACTTTCTAGTAGGAGGTTTATCCGTTACGGTGTGGTATTTCTTATGCATTATCTTTGGCTGGAAATCTATAGTGCTAATAGAATTTGCTATGACGTCATAATGTCTACCAATCACTCGTTTCAAACTCATACAGTATTATATCACACTCACTAGTAATAGAGTGATGGCTTGGCAATGATAAATAGATTGGAACCGTGCTGGATTATGACCGACTTGCTTACTTGTCAACACTACGCGATTTGACGTAGACACAACGTCGCCACGATATGTGATGCCACATGCAGTCGTGAGTTGTCGCGACACGATGTTCACATATCGTCCAGAGCAGTGGCAACATGCGTAAAAATTGTAGACGATATGTAGAACTGTGAATAACTCATAAAATTGTGGAGAATCTGGTAAAAATATGAAAATGGATAAAAATACATAAAATTGGGGAAAATACGAAAAAATGTGTAAAATATGTACGCACACGTAAAAATTGTGGAATAATGAGAGTATGTACGTGTCTGGGTGTGGCCTCTTATGGTGTCATGTAATATGTTATTGTTATTAACAGACCTAGAGCTATTTAACTTAATGTAATTATGCATTAACAAATGAACACAATTACACCCTTTCCTTGTCTGTCCAGCCCCAGAGTGTCCCACTCATAAAAGATGAATTGGGGAGGGGTGGTTCATTAGCAGTGATAACTAATAATACAGGCACATACTGCATTGTGACTGTAGAGAGCATCGTGACTTCGGCAATAGTGTGGTGGGTCTTGTGTCATTGGCTAAGTAACGGAAAATGTGTAAAAACACGTAAAATTGCGGAAAATCCTGGAAAAATATGGAAGTGTGTGAAAAGTTTGGGAAAATGCGAAAAATGTGGAAATACAGAAAAATACGTAAAATTTTGGAAGAATATATGCCGTAGTGTGGTCTCTGCTGGTGTCTATTTACAAATAGATATTGCCTACAACCTCCCCCTATGCTGCCAAGGTCTTGAGTAAACTTCACACACACAAGTGTCCCAATTATTAAATATGATGATCGGAGGGGGAGGAGGGGGTGTGTGATCCTCATTCATCCAGAGGTGTTGGGAGGTTTGGGGAGAGTGGGAGGAGGGGAAGGGTTGGGGATTCCCTTGGGTGACCTTGATCAAATCCCACTGGTTCCCTGGTGGAGAGGAACCTTGTATGTAAGTCACCCAAGTGGGTAATATGGCATCGGACATCCGTATCGTATCGTATCGTAACTAGTTATAACCGATCCTGACCTAGAACTCTCCATCCTCAGCTGCCACAGTGTTGTTAAGAAAATATTTTTCAAGGTCTATCTACAATGATCGAAAGACTTGCGGCCTACTCTTAATGTTTACAGTATATCTACTAGTGTGATGGTTCAAATGGCTCTGAGCAGTATGCGACTTAACTTCTGAGGTCATCAGTCGCCTAGAACTTAGAATTAATTAAACCTAACTAACCTAAGGACATCACACACATCCATGCCCGAGGCAGGATTCGAACCCGCGACCATAGCGGTCGCTCGGTTCCAGATTGTAGCGCCTAGAACCGCACGGCCACTCCGGCCGGCTCTACTAGTGTGACCCATCTATTGAATGAGCTATACAGTTTTCAGTGCCCTTAAGACAGAAAACATGAATAATTTTGACATTTATTGCTTTATGACGTTTATTTTTTCAAAAATTGTTCAAATGGCTCTGAGCACTATCGTACTTAACATCTGAGGTCATCAATCCCCTAGAACTTAGAACTACTTAAACCTAACTAACCTAAGGACGTCACACACATCCATGTCCGAGGCAGGATTCGAACCTACGACCGTAGCGGTCGCGCGGTTCCAGACTGATGCGCCTAGAACCGCTCGGCCACACCGGCCGGCTTATTTTTCACTTGGTGCATCTGAGTATTATTCGTAACTTCGCTCTAGTTCCTAAGCTTAGTTGCGGAAAAGGGAATAAAACTCAGTGACATACACTGTGGGTATTCCGACACTCGGTAGCTGCCTGTTTGGGATGAAAGCTGTAATCACTTCCGAGTGCACTCGAGGAACGCTCTGCCAGGTATTCTTCCTGCTGGTAGTAAAGTGCGCATGCTGAGAAGTAACGTTTCCGAATTTTTTGTGTGGTAAGACTGTTAAGGCTTTTAAAATAAAACAAAGTTTTTTAAAATAAAACAAGCATTATTAACATTCATATTTTTAATCATCATCTCTACATGTTTTTTTTCAGCATAGTTACTGTCGCGACAAACACATTTCTCCCAATGAGAGACCAGTTTTTTGAAACCACACTGTAGAACGTTTGACTTTGTTGAAGAGCCATAACTTCACGTCTGCCTGCACCGCTTCATCACTATCAAAGTAAACTACTCATAGGTCTTGTTTACACTCTGGAAAAGGATAAAAATTGGATGAGGGCAGTCGGGACTGTATGGAGGGTGATCCATGACCATGAACCCAAGGCGTCGGATTATTGGAGATGTCAGAGCGCTCTTTGGTGATCTAGCATGGTCATGCTGAAGGAGATGTGTTCGCTGTGTGGATGAACTGTTCTGGGATTAGAAACTCGATTATAGCACGCTGTTTGTAGCGCATAGACACAGTTACGTTATACGCCGCCATGTTACACGCTACCAAGGGTTACAGCTTGCGTCAGTTGGAGCTTGCGTCGGCTGAGGTGCGAAGTCGACCGAGTAATACGCGTAACATGTAATACTTCAACCGATGCTGAGAAGAAAATAAAAAAAAATCAGACACATTTCTTCTTGGGGCCCCCCCCCTCATATATGGAAACCCTGCAATAACACAGAATAAGTTCGGCAACTCTGTGATTGCTGAGTTACTTGCTGGTTGGCACAAAATTGTCCCGTTAAATTCACTTTATTTTTTGTGTCATTTCCAGCGAATAACCAGGTCATTTTCACTTAATATGTGACATATGGTTATCAATGTATGGTTTTGAATCCAGGGAAATCGTTCAACGTGGAAATTGCAGCTAATCCCGTCGTTCACATTGCAATTTCTGCGTCGTAGCCACTACTGGGGCAATAAGCTGCTCTCCACTAGCTCTGAAGTAACATGGTCACCAGTAAAGTGAAAGCTGAATTCTCTCGGGATTCCAGATGCGCTGCAGGCAAGGTATATAGCTTCTCTGTAGCAAAGTTTCAACTAGCCAGATCGAAAAGCAGTAAAGGAATCTTAAGAACACTTATCCATTAAAAGTCGACTCATTATTTCTAGTACGCCATAGTGTAAGGCGAAAAACGTATGATACTGCAAACTGATAATGCCCCTTTCTACTTCTGCCGACATTATTTTTGGAAGTTGTGAATACACAGTTTTGTTTATGAAATTCCAGATTTTCATAATGCTTGTGAATGACATAAGACACAAAGTAAACGATTGTTTCGAATTCCAAATGCAGTAATGTCTTACCATCATGCCAGTTGAAGCACACATGTGTTATAAATTACCTACGTTTTTCATAACATTCTTTCGTTGAAAAACCCCAGTAGTGGTTATATTCCCAAACGCTTAAACCAATTGTGGATAGGCTACTTTTGTGTGCACAAAGTTAATTGGATAACACAAAATTATGGCTCTCGGCGTAGGGCACATTGTGGGGAATCTGTATAACTCTTAGTGTGATTGATGCTATCCAATTGGAACACTATTTATTTGCATGTATTTTACTGTGATTGAAAGTATCTCATTGAAACACTGGCTGGTTGCACCTGAATTAATATAGTGAGAGTAGCAGTCAGAAAAATTAATTACTTGATTACCCAAATTTACTCACAAACACATCTACGAGTATTAAACAACTCTTCGTCTGATTACTGGTAGTCACGGAATGCAGTTAATTTTGTCACCAATGCACTATACTTTGTTGTTTGCACATGCTGGCGCAACACGCTTAATAAGTTGTACTGTTTCCATTTGAAGACTCCGTTGGTCGCTGCCATTGTGGCTCATACGTTGATGACAGATTATGCTCGGAGCACGAAGAAGACCGTTTTTCACGCCGAATCCGGTAGCATGTTTTGAATAAACGACGTTTGAATTACAGTTCAGCTGTTGGTTTTAATTTTCATTATTGCAGTATTACATGTCCGGCGGCCGTCGCCCTGAACTCGATGGTAACCAGCCTCACGTAGCTGGTGCCGGAACACACGAACACAGCCATGTGGCTGGCCCTGCCGAAGGAGGAAGCAGAAACAGTGGGTTGTCAGGCACATTAGTGGTCCTGCAGTCGGGTCACTAGCGCAGATAGTCAGCAGATTTCAGAGAGGGAAATGAAAGTCCCACTAGCGAGAATAAGCGGAATAGAAGCAGTATTTCCGCCAGAAGACTCAGACGCTGTACAGTCGTCAATGAGAACCACATAGACGGTTGTACTGAGAGATACGAAGCTGGAAAAATCGGTCGAGTAACAAATCAGATGGCTGCAAAGTTACAAACTCTCTCTACCCCACTGCGTGACCGATGCAGTGGAATAATATACACTCCTCGTCGTAAAACTTTCAGGCGTGAATGCACGAATCCATCTAGCGAATTTCGTAGAAAATGTTGAGCTTTGAAAAATGAAACTGACGAAAAAATAGAACATAAGCATTTTCTATTGGCATTTAATTAATGAAAGTAGGCTATGGTGGGAAACTGAAGGTCAGCAATGTGGGACCCTTAGTGAGCTGCAAAGGTAAACGTGTGATCTTTCTTTTTACGAGCTTCGTTACTTTAGAAGATCTTGATCTGGCTCTATATTATAATCTTTTAAATTACCTCTTTCTGCCATGTAGGACTAACTTATATACAGTAAATATAACGACCTTTCAGAACGAAAGAGAGAAATTTCTCACATCTTTTCTAATGAATCTTGCTCACTGTGTGTGCGTGCAACACCGCGAAAGCCAGAAGCCAAGTTCCTTACCAATCCCAGAAGTTTAGAAACCCGTCTCCTTAATTTGCTCAATGGGTATCGCCATTGTGTCACTACGACTTCACAGTGTTGATTACTACACTGGGATTATGAAATTAAACAGTAGAACCATCGTTCCTTTTCTGAAAATCCGTTTGACAAAAATAAACCTCTTTAAGAATTTTGAATGCTTTGATTAATGACGTTCTGGACAGTTATAAAGGAAATCAGATCGTGTGGAGGGTGATAATGACAGCTGATCGCATAGGAATAAATGCAGATTTATTGCGATCACCTTTTGATTACCTCACGAGCACGCCAGATGTAATATGGGTACAATATTGAGAACGTACATTGGATCGAGCTTAAACAACAGCATGGATATCCCACGAGATGAACAATATATTGGCTTGAGGAATCTCTAACGAAAGAATAATCCTGTTTCATGATTTACGTAATCAATTGTACGAAAGTAATTAAAGGAAGCTTCTAATCGCTATCCTAAGTTAGCAAATCCTCATGTTCCGAAAGGGAGAAAATACTGAGCGTGGAACTCAAGTTCAACGTCATCTGGAGAAAAATGATTATATTTCTTAGACTCTAATTACTGGAAAGACAGGGGTTCGTTTTTCTCAGGACAGTTTGCTATATCGAATGGAACTACTTTCTAGCAGGAAAGTCAACCACTCATGGTGGTTGACTAATACCATGGACTAGTTCAAAATACGGACAAAATGGGTATGAAACCAAGACAAAATCAATCAGTAGCACACACGAATACTACCAAAAAATCGCTGAGAGCAATTACTTAGCTGAATGGTTAAGGATTTTACACAGTTTGAACATAGCACTGGGGATCGTCTCTTAGGTCACAGAACTTTGATTATATTGCGAAAGTGTCACTCAAATCACTCGCTCCAATGAGTTTAATAGTTCATTAACTGGTGAACATTAATTAGTAAGCTCAGGGGAAATCTCTGAATCTAACAAAAAAAGTGCTCAAGGAACATAGTCAGGCCAGGACCAGAAAAATAGTCGGATTACAAGTCGACGCACTTCACTGAGATTTAATTAAATAACACCGCGACTGGAGCCAAAAGAAATTTCTGAGCACATAATTGAGATAAACGAGGAGTTCCCTAACTGTAATCAGCCCGCTCGGTTAGCCGAGCAGTCTAACGCACGGCTTTCCGCACTGGGAAGCAGCGCCTGGTCCCCGGCAAGAATCCACCCGGCGGATTTGTGCCGCGGTCCGGTGAGCCGGCCAGTCTGTGGATGGATTTTAGGCGGTTTTCCATCTTCCTCGGCGAATACGGGCTTGTTCCCCTAATTCCGCCTCAGCTACACTATGTCGGCGATTGCTACGCAAACAAGTTCTCCACGTACGCGTACACCACCATTATTCTACCACGCAAACATAGGGATTACACTCGTCTGGTATGAGACGTTCCCTGGGGGTGGGGGGGTGGGGGGTGTCAGGGTTCCACCGTGGGCCGAACCGCACAATAACCCTGGGTTCGGTGTGGGGCGGCGGAGGGGTGAAGTGGACTGCGGCAGTCGTCATGGGGTTGTGGATCACTGCGGCTGCGGCGGGGAAGGAGCCTCTCCGTCGTTTGTAGGTACCCGGTTAACATACAACAACTGTAATCAACATTCAGGCTTCATAAACCAACCTGAATTTACGTCAAAATTATATTCCCCATTCGTAGACCTAGGCACTTCCAAGAACATAAATGCGGGAAAGCTCTGAATCGACCGCAGGCTACGCTGCTGGGTATCCGTGGAGAGTCCTAGTGATGTTGTTACCACCTCACTCTGAGGGAGCAGAACTTCTCTGGTCAGCGCATTCAAATTCACTCATCCACACTTTACACTAATTTTTAAGCAGATGTCCCTGCAAGGGACTCGCAACTCGCATCTCTTTTGTGAGTACATGCTCGTCACACATAGGGCCCTTGCCCTTGCAGTACTCCTCCCTTTTCTGTGCTGCATGTCTATCCTATTATTCTTTCTCCCCCATCCTCAAAACCCTTTGAGGATCTTGTGTTGTGTACAATTGGGAATCGAACCTTGTGAAAATATCAGAAGTCTTAGGCGGATATCATTTTTGTCTTTCTCTTCTTTCTTGTTCTGACTTCACCTATCATTCCTCCGATTCGGCGTTTGAGGTCTCCCTACGCGCGCCTGAAGTCCGGCTTATGTGTCTGATGAATAAAGGGCCACTGGGTTATTCGTAACTTCTAGAATCCGGGTCGATAGAGCTCACGCGCATGCTCTGATAAAGGCCAGGCCCAGGTAGGGATGACTGTCTGAGCTGTTACCTTTTCGACTACCGACAGTTCCCTCTGGAGTTCAGGAGGTGTGAATAATCAGCTAAGGCAGGTGAGCTCCCCTCTGTGGCGGCCCCCAGAAAGAAGAAGCGTGCCATCACATGCGCAAGTAATCATGGGGGACTTACCTGTGATGAGTACATCAGCTCCATCAACGCAACCTCCGTTTCACAAACGGAAATGGAATGAGGTCAAAGACACGACGAATCTTCCAGTTGCCGCCTCTATATCGTGATATCAGGCATAGAAGAAGGTCGTAACTTTTCTACAGTGAACCCGTTCGTCATTCAGAAAGGTGTGGATACAATTACAGATCCACAAGGTCCTGCAATCTCTTACACAATGGAACTTTGCTTCTAGTGATACACAGCGCCTTTCAGGCCCAAAAACTACTTAAAGCCATGCTCCTGCATGGATACCCTGTTCTTCTAGATCCTCATCGAACTATGACTTCTTTATGTGGTGTCATATACACTGGACTGTTTGATTGTATGACTGATCGAGATATAGAACATTATCTCTCTGATCAGGGCGTAACTGCAGTCCGTCGGGTTATGAAGAGGATTGATGCAGAATTACTGCCTATCCACACGCTTTCCTACACGTCTGATTGAGTGGGGTTCCCGTCAAAGATTAAGACAGTCTATGAAGTCATTAATGTCAGACGATACACACTGAATCCAATGTGTTGCTACCAATGCCCAGTGTCATAACTGTACTCGCATGTTCTGAAAAACGCAGCCAAAGCTTAACTCGGGCAAGGATGTTCACTTCCTTCTCCCCGCTGCATCAACTGCACTTACCACCATGCCATTTCATCCCGCGAATCTACTGTGTATCTCGATGAGCGAGCCATTTAGGAGACCCGGGAGAAGGGAAAGATACCCCTCAATATTGCTCGCAAAATGTTCGCTAGCCGAAAGCCTCGCATACCACTGTCCAGCAGTTACAGTACCGTTGTCGCTACGTCGCTACTCACAGAAGATACGGCAACGCAGACCTGCGACTTCCAGTTCAGTGTTACAGTTGTGAAATCGCCTAGTGCTAAGGTGACGTCCTCCCCTGCGCCCACTACAGTTGCTCAACACACCAAAAGACCTTCGCCCGCACACATGAAGTCACTTGTACACAGATGCAGTCACTTGCGACGCAACCAAAAGATCGGAAGTTTAAAAAGGAATACTCCCAAGATGACTTTTTGCACACCTCAAGTCAGCAAACGTCTGGATCCGCTTCTAACAAACGCAAAGGTACCAACAAATCGAACAAAGAAAGATGTTCTTTCCCTTCTCCAACTCGGAGATCTCTGCAAGAGTGACACCACACGACAAACCTGTCTGGCTGATCTCCATTTCACCGAAAGAAAATTACCAACCGATTCTCCACTCTAGAATCAACTGACCGACCCATGGAGGTTACTGGCATCTCTATAGAAATAATGGAATAAGTTCCTCCAGCCTCAGAACCCTGTAGTGATAAGCAGCCGAAATGCGGCACTCGACAGCAACATAAGTTAATTACTTCTGTCATCTAATATGGCTGTTCTCCAATGGAAAATTCGTACCATCAGATCACACAGGACAGATTTACAGCTTGTAATGTTATATGAGCCTCACTCGCTTTTTTAAAATCTAATTTGTGCCTGATTTTAGTCTGAGAAGCTCAGTAATGTATGTAAATACCGTAAATGTAAATGTGATTCAAAAAGTATTTGAAGTGAAGTGAAGCGCAGCTGGAGAGTAAGAAACTCTTTAGCTCGCAATCCCCACAACGATAGTAGTTGTGAATCTTTGAGTGTGGACTCTAGAAAAAGACGATTTATTTAAAAGAAAAGAGGAGTGTTAATCTGTATGTTGTGGAAAGAGGGCGTGTTGGTAGGTCGTCGCTCAGAACGTATTGTTACATTTAATTAAAATTGATATTTTAGTGATAAAACCGAGTAAAGCATGTATAAGAGTTGCCAAACATTTATGTATACAAATTTTCTGGAAGTGAAGAATAGAAATATCTTGTTTTTGGAAAAGGAGGTGGACTTCATTGTCGTCGCCGTCTATCAATCGACAGAATTGTAAGTGTACAAAGTTCACTAAAGTACAGCAAAAGAAATGCATTCTCTATAGTTTTCATTCAATACGAAACAACCTCTCATAATTTCTTAATTACAGTAACTGGATTATGTTCTTGTACAATAGTATGGTGCTGAACTCCACTGACCAATATTGATGTAGCAGGACGTGTAGTTTGAAAGAAGTTTGTGTGCCAAGCAATCTTCTTTTCTCACGAAAAGCAGATTGCTGTTTGATCTTATTTACTTACAACAGTGGTCCCTTAGGTATGAAAAGCTACGAAAACTTGGCCTCAAAGCTATCCGCAATACGGCCAAGAAACTGAGTAATACTTTAAACCTTAAGGAACAATAACTTCCTCCAAATTATAATACGTCACCAACTGGTGCAGAAGCTGATCATTCAAGGAGGCGGCAACCAAAATTCAGGTACCGGTTACGACTTAAAGTAAAAATCAATCTCTCTCTGTCTCTTCAAATACATATATAAATATTCATATTATTAGGATAAAGGTCATTTTATAAGTTGTTGTTGCGAACGCAATGCTCAGTTGTCTTATGTCTGCAAGAAATGAAACATGCCCTCAAGACCACTTTGACCTCCTACACTTCACTACATTTCGGCCTTCCTTCTGAGGAAGGAACTCTAGCTCACAGGGGCCTCATGACTCTAACTTGGGATGACATTCATAAGCAAACCATTTCATTGAACACCCTGCTACAAACTGTTGCTGTCCATCTTTCTCTTCCAAGTTATCCTTTTTTTCTTTGTAATATCTGCACACCCCTGCCATCAGACCTCACCAAGGCAGACAGGCTGCAGCTTTTTGCTACTCAACGACTTCAACACCCACCATACTATTTGGTGCTCTCTGGGAAGCTACTCGAGAGGCTTTCTCCTGACAGGTGTTCTCAACCAGATTGTTCTGACGAGGTTACTCTCATTTCTCTCAACGCTGGTGCGCCCACTATTCTTTCAGGTTTGATATACACTTTCTCGGTCCTGGATCTCTGGCTCTGTAACGCACGGCTTGGCTACCTTGTAGAGTGGTCCATCGTCTCAGACACATTTTCCCTGTGTAATTCGTCTACTACTTCACACCCCATCTGTGTGCAGGGCCAACTTGTAGCTTTCTGAAGCTCGCTGGAAGCTCTACTCTTCACTGGCAACCTTCGATGAACAACATTTTCACAGCAATGATGATCAGGTACAGTGCCTTTCGAAAGCTAGCCTTACCGCCGCAGAATGTTCAATCCCCGAACCTCTTCCCTACCGTGAAACACTCCAGTCCTCTGGTAGACTGACGAATGTCACGACGCGGTTCGCGTGCGGGGACGTGCTGTCCGTGTCTTTTGCCACAGTCCCACAAAGGACAACGGTATTCGTTAAACAGCTGCGCGCGCGGAAACTGTCATCGCATTATCATAGATAGCAAAATATCTAGTTGAATCTCTTTTACTAATTCTTTTAACCGTTTTACTCCATCTTCTTGCTACGGTCGCAGGTTAGAATCTGCCTCGAGCATGGATGTGTCTGACGTCCTTAGGTTAGTTAGGTTTAAGTAGTTCTAAGTCTAGGGGAGTGATGACCTCAGATGTTAAGTCCCATAGTGCGTAGAGGCATTTGAACCATTTGAACTCCATCTTCTGTTCTTTGTGGTAACCTACGTCGGATTTCTCGAAACAAGGCACATCTCCGATTTTTAAAAGACTTGGTTTTCAATGTACATGTGGGTTCGGCTCTATCGAACACTTTTATTCAGGAATACAGGGTGTTTCAGAGCTCTGTGCTGTGCGTAGGCCTACTTGCGATAGCAGTTAACCCCATCCCGCCAGGCATCTCAGCGTCTCTCTTCGTCGTTTCCACTTTTCCACTGAAAAAATTGTCTGTCTGAACTTCTGGTGGCGTAAGGAATTTCTTTCACGGTTCTCCCGTTCTTCCATTTGTCGAAATCACGAAATTCTTGGGGCTCACATTCGACAGGTAACTCTGTTGGTCCTCTCATGTATCTCATCTGGCAGCTCGCTGTGCCCGATCTCTAAGTATCCTGTGTGTTTTAAACGGTGTTTCATGGGGAGAGGATCGGAAAATATTCCTCCACTTCTACCAATCACTTGTCCCGTCAAAAATGCGCCATCTGTGTCTGTTTACCCATCTGCACAACCGTCTACTTTACGCTGTCTCAACACAACCCACCATCGAGCCGTACGTTTGGCCACTGGAGTTTTCTGTACTAGCCCAGTTATGACTCCCTATGCAGACGCTGCCGAACTACCGCTCTCATACCTCATCTAAAAATAAAACTTAACAACGTAAATGTGCTCACGACTGTGTTTATTAAATAGATTATAATATTAATAGACCGGTATTTTTCTGGAGCAATGTTCCAAAAAAATTTTATTTTCGTTTAGTGGTTTTGCCTTCTGGCAAGTGTGTCTAGAGAATTCCTATTTTTTTTTTTTCTTTTTTTTTTGCCTTTTCTTCACATCTGTTTCGAAATGTTTACATTTATGTATTTTATTCGGTGCTGTAATCTTATTTTATTTCTTTGATTTGATATGGAACGGAGACTTCCACAAACTCCTGCAGGTTTGTTTTTTGTGACGAGCACTAGCCCCCTCCTTCTCTGTAAATTTCTCCCAGTTGGGAGCTTCATTACTATACAGAGGTGAAAAAGAGAAGTTGGTCACTTGTCCCTCCATTATTACAGCTCCATACGACGAAACTGTTTGCCATTGCTATGTCCAACAAAAAAAAACAACTTTCTTTCCGCTAGTCTACCCGGCCTACGGGTCCCCCTTACAGCTGAGCTGTGCACTCTGCTACGGATGCAGGGCGGCATACAGCTCACGTTGCAGCATCTCTCTCTCTCTCTCTCTCTCTCTCTCTCTCTCTCTCAACTGACAACTGACTTATTACCTTGCCATTTTACTGCGGCTATACATCCTTCTTTATGGATGATGATGTGCGCTTATGTGCAGTTGGTAAAGATAATGTAGCACATGGAAGAAAGAGATAAAGACTAATTTCATACGTAGCTACTGCAAAATACGACTAAGTATTCAGCCATGTTTGCTTCATATACATTTCATAAAATGTTGAGCTGTCTACATCTACATCTACATACGTACTCCGTAATCCACCATACGGTGCGTGGCGGAGGGTACCTCGTACAACAACTAGCATCTTCTCTCCCTGTTCCATTCCAAAACAGAACGAGGGAAAAATGACTGCCTATATGCCTCTGCACGAGCTCTAATCTCTCTTATCTTGGTGGTCTTTCCGCGAAATGTAAGTTGGTGGCAGTAAAATTGTACTGCAGTCAGCCTCAAATGCTGGTTCTCTAAATTTCCTCAGTAGTGATTCACGAAAAGAACGCTCCTTTCCTCTAGAGACTCCCACCCGAGTTCCTGAAGCATTTCCGTATCACTCACGTGATGATCAACCCTACCAGTAACGAATCTAGCAGCCCGCCTCTGAATTGCTTCTATGTCCTCCCTCAATCCGACCTGATAGGGATCCCAAACGCTCGAGCAGTACTCAAGAACAGGTCGTATTAGTGCTTTATAAGAGGTCTCCTTTACAGATGAACCACATCTTCCCAAAATTCTACCAATGAACCGAAGACGACTATCTGCCTTCCCCACAACTGCCATTACATGCTTGTCCCACTTCATATCGCTCTGCAATGTTACGCCCAAATATTTAATCGACGTGACTGTGTCAAGCGCTACGCTACTAATGGAGTATTCAAACATTACGGGATTCTTTTTCCTATTCATCTGCATTAATTTCCATTTATCTATATTTAGAGTTAGCTGCCATTCTTTACACCAATCACAAATCCTGTTCAAGTCATCCTGTATCCTCCTACAGTCACTCAACGATGACACCTTCCCGTACATCACAGCATCATCAGCAAACATCCGCACGTTGCTATCCACCCTATCCAAAAGATCATTTATGTAGATAGAAAACAACAGCGGACCTACCACACTTCCCTGGGGCACTCCAGATGATACTCTCACCTCCGATGAACACTCACCATCGAGGACAACATACTGGGTTCTATACTTAAGAAGTCTTCGAGCCACTCACATATTTGGGAACCAATCCCATATGCTCGTACCTTAGTTAGGAGTCTGCAGTGGGACACCGAGTCAAACGCTTTCCGGAAGTCAAGGAATATGGCGTCCGTCTGATACCCTTCATCCATGGTTCGCAAGATATGTGAAAAAAGGGTGAGTTGCGTTTCGCAGGAGCGATGCTTCCTAAACCCGTGCTGATGCATGGACAGCAACTTCTCTGTCTCAAGGAAATTCATTATATTCGAACTTAGAATATGTTCGAGAATCCTGCAACAAACCGATGTTAAGGATATTGGTCTGTAATTCAGAGGATCCGTCCTTCTACCCTTATTATATACAGGCGTCACCTGCGCTCTTTCCCAGTCTCTCGGGACTTTACATTGGCCAAGAGATTCGCGATAAATGCAAGCTAAGTAAGGAGCCAATGCAGTAAAGTACTCTCTGTAAAACCCAATTGGAATCCCATCAAGACCCGGCGATTTATTTATTTTCAACCCATTCAGCTCTTCACAACCCCAGGGATGTCTATTTCCTCCACACGGGAATCTGTACGAGACTCAAACGGTGGTATGTTTGTACGATCCTCCTGCATTAAAGATTTCTCAAATGGTAAATTTAAAATTTCAGCTTTCGTTTTGCTGTCTTCCGTTGCCAGGTCAGACTGATCAGTGAGTCACTGGATGGAAGCCTTTGACCCGCTTACCGATTTGACGTAAGACCAGAATTCCCTTGGGGTTTCAGCAAGATCTTTTGCTAAGGTATGACGGTCGTAGTGGTTGAATGCTTCGCGCATCGCTCTTTTTACAGCAGCACGAATCTCTACTAACTTTTGCCTGTCCTCATTCTCCCGATCTTTCTTGTACCGCGAGTGCAACTGTCTTTGCTTCCTGAGCATTCTCCGAATTGCGCTGTTAAACCACGGTGGGTCTTTTCCGTCCGTAAACCACTTTTTCGGCACATACTTGTCCTATGCGTGATTTACAATGTGTTTAAAATTTGCCCACAATTCTTCCACGTCCATCGTACCGGAAGTAAATGAAGTCGATTCATTTACTAAGTGGGATGCTAACAACTGCTTATCTGCTCTTTCTAGTAAGAATGCTCTCCTAGCCTTCTTGACCGACTTTTTAACTTTCGTAACCACAGTCGTAATGACAACATCATGATCACTAATCGCTGTCTCAACACTGACACCGTCGATGAGGTCTGGTCTGTTCGTGGCTACCAGATCTAAAATATTTCCATTACGCGTTGGCTGTCGATTTAGCTGCTCAAGACAGTTTTCGGATAATGTGTTCAAAAGTAATTCACACGACGGCTTGTCTGTACCACCTGTAATGAATCCATGGACATCCCAGTCTATACTAGGTAGGTTGAAGTCGACTCCGACTAATATAGCATGATCCAGGTAGTTCTGCGATACAGAATGTAGACTCTCTTTGAATGATTCTAGAGCTGTCACGGTGGAACCTGGTGGCCGGTAATAACACCCAACAATTTACTTTATTTCCCATAGCCCTGTTAAACGTGTCCAGATAACTTGACAATCACACTATATTTCGACCTCAGAAGACACAATATTTTTGTAACCTGCAACGAAGACACCTCCTACGGTGTCTAATCTGTCTTTCCGATACACGTTCCAAATCTCACTAAATATTTCAGAACTTCCCATCTCAGGGTTCAGCGAGGCCTCAGTCCCGAGAATAATTTGAGCGCCACACGCTTCCTGGAGGGCAGTAAATTCAGGAACTTTATTCCGAACATTCTGAAAATTTACTGCTAATATCTTGATAGCTGAAGTATCTTTACACTGAGCGCGTCCTGATTTCCCTGCCTGCACGTCGACTGGTGAGTATTCATCAGGACACCTCGCACTACTGCCTAGCCTAAAAAACCTCCATTTGCACGCCACAAATACTCTGCTACCCGAGTGAAGTGCACCCCTGACCTATCTAGGGGCGTCCTACAATTCCCCACCCAATAGCGCAAGTCTAGAAATCTACACCCAAGACCGTCACAGAGTCGACGAAGCCTCTGGTTGAGACCCTCCACCTGGCTCCAAACCGAAGGACCCCGATCCACTCTGGGAACGATGCTGCAAATAGAGAGCTCTGCTTGCACCCCGCGTGCGAGGCCAGCGGTCTTCACCAAATCCGCCAGCCGCCTGTACGAACTGAGGATTGCCTCAGAACCCAAGCGATAGGCATCATTGGTGCCGACGTGAACAACTACTTGCAGACGGCTGCACTCCGTACGCTCGATAGCCGCAGGCAAGGCCACCTCCACATCTTGGATGAGGTCCCCCAGCAGACAAACCGACTGCACATTGGAATTCTTTCCAGCCCTGTACCCTATTTCCCTAAGGGGCTCCATCACCCGCCTAACGTTGGAGCTCCCAATAACCAGCAAGCCTTTGCCCGCGTGTGCCTGCTCGGGCTCTGCTGAAGGAGCGGCCACCTGCCCACTGACAGGACGAACGGGCGAGGCCAGCCGGACAGCCTCCAAATTGGCCCTCCGCTTAGAGCGACGCGAACGTGTTGCAGTCCGCCACTCACCCTGAGGTGAGGGCGGCCCCAACGCGCCGGGTACACTAGAAGGTGCCTCGGCGGCCGAGTCAGCGGACGCAGCAAGCGACACCTGGGGTGTCTCAAGCGACGCGCCAGACCCTCCGCCGTCGCTGCACCTCGAGGCAGCAGCCCGAAGGCGGCTGACCGTGGCCAACAGCACGCTCAGCTGCTCTCGAACCGCGGCCAGTTCCTCCTGCGCCCGCACACAGCATGCACACACCCTATCCATCCTACTGCTAATATCTAACGACTCCGCGAATTTACACTCTACGGCTATCAATAAGGAATATTACTCCTCTCAAATACGAGAATACGCAAGGATTTTATGTAATTGAATATGCAAGCGCACAAACACTCGGAAAGAAATTAAGAATCAAAAACAAATATGAAAACTAAATATGCGACTCGCTACTGCACTGCTGCTGCACTACCGCTGCACTGAATAAATAAATCTGTTTGACTTATTAATAATGGTACTTTCTTTCTCCTTTTTACAGATCCTTAATCCTACTAGAAAAATTTCTGTAGGTGGGACACATACGTCCCGCTAGACTCAATGAGCAATAAATTTAGAGAGCCATTTACGTCCTTACGAGACCAGCGGGACATACACTGAGCAGCCATAACATTCTGGCCGCCTATCTAACATCTACATCTACATCCATACTCCGCAAACCACCTGACGGTGTTTGGCGGAGGGTACTTTGAGTGCCTCTATCGGTTCTCCCTTCTATTCCTGTCTCGTGTTGTTCGTGGAAAGAAAGATTGTCGGTACGCCTCTCTGTGGGCTCTAATCTCTCTGATTTTATCCTCATGGTCTCCTCGCGAGATATACGTACGAAGGAGCAATATACTGCTTAACTCTTCGGTGAAGGCATGTTCTCGAAACTTCAAGAAAAGCCCGTACAGAGTTACTGAGCGTCTCTCCTGCAGAGTCTTCCACTGGAGTTTATCTATCATCTCCGTAACGCTTTCGCGATTACTGAATGATCCTGTAACGAAGCGCGCTGCTCTCCGTTGGATCTTCTCTATCTCTTCTATGAACACTATCTGGTACGGATCCCACACTGCTGAGCAGTATTCAAGCAGTGGGCGAACAAGCGTACTGTAACCTACTTCCTTTGATTTCAGATTGCATTTCCTTAGGATTCTTCCAATGAATCACAGTCTGGCATCTGCTTTACCGACTATCAACTTTATATGAACATTCCATTTTAAATCACTCCTAATGCCTACTCCCAGATAATTTATGGAATTAACTGCTTCCAGTTGCTGACCTGCTATATTTTAACTAAATGATAAAGGATGTTTCTTTCCATGTATTCGCATCTCATTACCCTAGTCTACATTGAGATTGAATTGCTATTCCCTGCACCATGCGTCAATTCGTTGCAGATCCTCCTGCATTTCACTACAATTTTCCATTGTTCCAACCTCTCGATATACTACAGCATCATCCGCAAAAAATCTCAGTGAACTTCCGATGTCATCCACAAGGTCATTTATGCATACTGTGAATAATAACGGTCCTACGACAGTCCCCTGCGGCACACATGAAATGACTCTTACTTCGGAAGACTATTCTCCATTGAGAATGACATGCTGCGTTCTGTTACCTAGGAACTCTTCAATCCAATGACACAATTGGTCTGGTAGTCCACATGCTCTTACTTCGTTCATTAAACGACTGTGGGAAACTGTATCGAACGCCTTGCGGAAGTCAAGAATCAAAGCATCTACCTGTGACCCCTTGTCTATGGCCCTCTGAGTCTCGTGGACGAATAGCGCGAGCTGGGTTTCACACGACCGTCTTTTTCGAAACCCATGCTGATCCTACAGAGTGGACAGCCGGCACGTCCACATTTGGCACGGATAACAGCGGCGACGGGTCGTTTCATGGTAGCAGTGAGGCCTTGGTAGATCGCTGGAGGGAGTTTACATCACATCTGCACACAAAAGTCACCTAATTCCCGTAAATTCTGGGAAGGGGGTCGATGAGCTGTGACGCCTCGTTCAACCACATCCCAGACGTGTTCGATCAGGTTCAGATCTGGCGAGTTTTGGGGGGGAGCACATCAATTGGAGCTCGCTATTGTCTTCCTCGAACTACTCCATCACACCCCTGGCCTTGTAACGTGTATATTTTTGTAAAATGCCACTGCCATCGGGAATCATGATCGTCATGAGGGGCGTACGTGGTCTGCAACCTGTGTACGTTACTCCTTGGCCGTCACGATGTCTTGCACGAGCTGCACTGGGTCCACGGAAGACGACGGATTCACACTCTCCCATCGGCATGATGAACATGTCGGGATTCGTCAGATCATGCAGCGCTCTGCCACTGCGCCAACATCCGATGCCGATGGTCAGATGCCCGTTTCAGTCGCAGTTGCCGACGTCGTGGTGTTAACATCGGCACGTGTGTGAATCGTCGGTTGCGGAGACCCATCGTTAGGAGTGTTCGGTGCACTGTGGATACACACACACACACACACACACACACACACACACACACTTGTACTCTGCCCAGAATTAAAGTCAGACGTTAGTTCTGTTCCGAATGCAGGAAACCAATTTTTAGAGTAATATGAGAAATTTTAATTAATCCGCTTGCACCGTGACGTCCGTTGTGTTATTGTATTGTAAGGCGCCACGTATACCGTTTGTATATGTGTACGTGTATGTCGTCGTTGTCGTCTCCTCTTTCCCTCGTCGATATCAGAGCATGACAAATGTTTATGTTTGTTTACCTATTTGTTGTCTACAACACACAACTACACGGCCACGGTATCACCTGATTCCGGAATAGCTAGCTTCGTGTAGTATAAAGATAGTGCGTTATTTAAGTGTGATTTTATTCTTCACTTAACCTTTGAGACTTTAAGAACCAGCTACTCTTAATCGCGCTCAAAAGCCGACTTTCAACGAGAGCACTTGGGATCAGCCTGTCACAATATTAATAATACGCAGGGCTCTACACCACTATAATAAAATATCACTGTTCATGAAATAGCAAAATATACGAATAAACTTCTTTACATTTTTCCTTTTCATTTAATCAAATGCTTCCATATGTTTATTTCGCGCCCACAAATCATCCACACCTCGATGTAGAGTGTAAACGTGTACATGAAAAATGGTGTACCGTTTCTGCTGTGCAATTGAACTTCGTCCAGTCAATTATTTCTGGAATCGTAATCACTGATCTCGACACTGACCGTCCATAAAAGCACAATTAACACTCTTTTTTTTCCTAAGAGTAGACGAATGACGTCACGTCATCTACACAATTATTAAAATATTATTCCAAATAATCTCAAACATTCATCGTCATTATATTTTAACGGTAATCAGAAAAAAATATGATTTAATATCGGAAAGTAGCACATAACAGATCGCAAATCGCCCGTGACTAAATGACAGCTTTGCATAGCGTCGGGACTTAATCACGCAAAACTATATCAAGAAGTCCCCCAAATCTCAATTTCTCCATACCCACTGGCAAAAACAAATGAGAGACCTGATAGATCAATCCCGACCTGTTATGTTATAGGGACCTGTAATGTTGTACGCTCACGAAGCAGTAGGGAGTGTGTGAATGAGCAAAACCTGAGAGAAGCGAGTGTTATAGAAAAAAGATACCATTCTCAATGCAATAACTTCAATAGCGAGAAAGAATAGTTTATGAAAATCGATAAAAAGGAAATGGTCACGAGCTCTTAATAGGCCTATAGAGACGAGAAGCCGATAGTAAGTCAGAACGCTTTCTGAGTTACATGTACTACGTTTTCCCTTGATGTTGATTATTATTTTGTGTTTTTCTCCTATGTGTATTTTTGTCGGACGTTTTATATACGAAAACAAATCACCCAAATGTATAATCATAGTGGAAACAGGTGAAAGAGATTTCCTCATTGAGATACTGATGAAAATAGCAACAATAATGACAAGAGCTTAACTTAGGAATCCTAAGAGGAAAAAAAGGGCCAACTGCTTTTAGCACATTTTGTAACACAATCATATATATGGAATTTAATCTTTTAAATATTAAATTCTGACAGAAGTAACTTTTTTATGTGCAATGAGGTGTTCAGAACGTGTACTGTTAATTTTCCTTATGTTACTCCCCAGCTTAGGACAACATTAAGACGTGAAGTCTGAGACGTGTTGACCTAGTGTTTCTGTATGACACACACTTATAACTTTGTTACGCATTTGCTTGGTTTTATGAGGCATTTTTTATCAATACACTGCGTATAAAAAATTGTGACAATTTTTGCTAATGTAATGATTTTCATTTTCCTAATTTTCTTAAAATCCAAATAATGACAATGCTATCCTCATTCAAAGAAAATAAGAAGGAACAAAACTAAACTACCTTAAGCAAGGTAATTAACCATACATTACTAAACCTGGCTTCAAGTCCCGGCCTCGGCACGAATTTCGGTTTGTTTCTTAAGCTTCTGTCCTTATCGAAGTTTGAACACTTACTTACACATCTGTTTAGTAGAACTGTGCGAGGGAAAAACAGATCACAATTAATTCAAACTGTTAGACACTTCCAAGTTCAGTGGTATGAGACAAAACAAACTCAAGAACATTTAATACAATATTCTGAACATTGTGTATGTTATATTTAGAAACAAAGTTTTAATATGAAATAAAACTTTTTCTTTCTTTACTTAACCACTAATCTCATTAACGAGGTTTGGTTCTACAATTACAACTGTCACACTTATTTCTGGAGGTATGTTTGCTGCCACAAAGTTACCCCTATGCATTACAGAAACAACTATTTTCGCTTTCCAATGGAAGACGAATTTTTTTGCAAAATTTGACTCCTGCGCAGAATGATGATGAGGATGAAGATGATGTTTGGTTTGTGGGGCGCACAACTGCGCGGTCATCAGCGGCCGTACAAAGTCCTAGACTTTGCACAGTCCAATCTAGCCACTTTAACAGTCATGATGGTTAAGTGATGAGGACAACACAAACACCCAGTCCCCGGGCAGAGAAAATCCCCAACCCGGCCGGGAATTGAACCCGGGACCCCGTGATCCAGAGGCAGCAACGCTATACACAGAATGGACTGCACATGTAACGTATTTGTATCTTCAGTTAGTCATCTCTTGAAACTTACCGACGATAGCAGAATGTTTCCAAAGTATCTACGAAGATGTTCTTCCACTTGCAAACAAAATTGCTTTTTGAAAGGCCCAAGGGCAACGCACGTTCTTGTAGCTTCCCTCACTTGCAGCACCATGCAAGAACTCAGGAAGTCACTGTAGCAGTCATACGTTGAATATGGACCCGAGTTACAGCATTTAAGTATAACGAGCTAGAGCGGGCTGTTGTCACAAAGTGAGACATAAATCACAGTCGCCATTTTTATGATACGATAATTTTATTCAAGAATATGAGTTAATAAGTTACTATTTACTTGACATATGACGCAGTGCTTCGTCTCCACGATCTGGGAGCCCCCTGTGTTTTGTGTGTATGACGTTAGAGAAGTGAGAACCGTTCCTGCTTCTTCAACTATAATGATCTATAGTTCCAGCTAGCCTGTAGTATAACAGCGCAAGTTCCCAGAGGGTTATTAACAGTGATATGATCCATCTTCCGAAATATAGGGGTGCGGTTTTGAGGCATTGCTAGGTACTTATTGTTTTTTTTTTTTCCTTTTTACTGTCAGTGACGTGATCGAGAGAGATGAAAGAGCAACAATAAGGCGTGAATTTGACTCATGGTCGCGCTTTGGGGGGGGGGGGGGGGGGGGGTGTTGTACAATGCGCACTTCTCGGGACTGGATGGGAGACGCGGCGGCCATCCTCTATCACCAACAATGTCAAACCTAGAACAATATGCCGACTCCGCAGAGAGGCCAGGAAAAGGAGAAAGTGTTGTGACGCTACTGGAAAACAAGAATCTCCTGCGTTGAAACCAACAGGGGTTCTGTAAGCGGGTATCTTGCGAAACTCGACTCACTGTGTTAGTTCGTGTGATATAGACCCCACACAGCGGTCCTCGTCTTCCCTGAGTTTCTGAGGGCGTTTGCCACTGTTCCGCAAACAAAATGCTAGCTTACCGAGTGTCGGACTAGATTTGTGACTGGATCTGGATCACCTCGCAGATACAGTCCAACATGTTGTTCTCTTCGGGAATAAATCGAAATAGTTTTAGGACCACCCCAATGCAATGGCACAGACCTGTTGTCGTTTAAAGTACGTATAGGATGTTCCAAAATTTCTGTTACAGGCTTCTTGGGACTCTGGAGGGGATTTAGTATACAGTGTGGTCCATTGATAGGGACCGGTCCAAATATATCAGGAAATAAGCGTCAAACGAAAAAAAAAAAAGACAACTTGTCTAGCTTAAAGGGGGAAACCAGATGGCGCTATGATTGGCCCGCTAGATGGCGCTGCCATAGGTCAAAACGGATATTAACTGCGTTTTTAAAATAGGGACCCCCATTTTTATTGCTTATTCGTGTAGTACGTAAATAAATATGAATGTTTTAGTTAGACCACTTTTTTCGCTTTACCATGTGCGAACATTACGGAAGGCGAACTACTCGCTGTTGAGACGAATGTCGTTACACCTATTGCCATATGCATTGAGGTTGACGGACATCATTTTGAGCATTTATTGCATTAATGTGGTATTTATAGGTAATCACGCTATAACGGCATGCGTTCTTATGGTTCAAATGGCTCTGAGCACTATGGGACTCAACTGCTGTGGTCATCAGTCCCCTAGAACTTAGAACTACTTAAACCTAACTAACCTAAGGACATCACACACATCCATGCCCGAGGCAGGATTCGAACCTGCGACCGTAGCAGTCGCACGGTTCCGGACTGCGCGCCTAGAACCGCGAGACATGCGTTCTTAGAAATGATAAGTTCACAAAGGTACATGTATCACATTGAAACAACCGAAATAAAATGTTCAAACGTACCTACGTTCTGTATTTTAATTTAAAAAATCTAACTGTTACCAACTGTTCGTCTAAAATTGTAAGCCATATGTTTGTGACTATTACAGCGCCATCTATCGCAAAGTGAAAAAAGTGGTCCAACTAAAACATTCATATTTCTTTACGTACTACATGAATATGTAATAAAAAATAAGGGTTCCTATTAAAAAATCGCAGTTGATATCCGTTTGACCTATGGCAGCGCCATCTCGCGCTAGCTATAGCGCCATCTGGTTTCCTCATTCAAGCTTACGAGTTTCGTTCTTTTTAGTTTTTTCGTTTGATGCTTATTTCGTGAGGTATTTGGCCCGGTCACTATCAATGGACCACCCTGTATAAAGGTCTGATAAGGAACCCATGTCCGAAAATTTACCATTGAATTAAGATTGCATATCACATGATTTATTTCAAATCTACCGTCTTAGGTTAGGCACACAGCGGAGACAACCTTGACATGGGCTGTGTTTCGAGTGCTCGTGACAGGATTGTCTTCCAAGTGACGAAGAACTTGCTCACGGAAGACGAGCGTGGGGTACGTCCGTGAAGCAGCACAGTCAACCCTCCTAGGGGGAACCGTTACAGTGGTCGGACGAGAACGGTATGTGCTGTCATAGTAATACGGAATGACGACGGACCCATTTTCGTAATTTGTATGCGTACCGTGGCATGGGAGACCTGAAAGCGATCCGAGTTTCGAAATAATTTTAATCCAAACGGTACGTTTCCGGACTTCGGTTCCTAATCAAGACTTTTAACTGTTAAGTGGCCCTATGTCCTCTGGAAGTACGTTGTAATAACTGTGAAACATTCTGTAATCAGTAACTAGTGGCTAAAGTCGCAAGGCTCCGTGAGGCTATTCGTGGATGATGCTGTTGTATAGGATGCCCAAGGAAATGCAGGAACATCTGCTGAGTATCGATGGCTGGTCTAGAGACGGCCAGTTGGCTCGCGATGTAAATAAACGTAACGTACTGCGAATGAGTAGGTGAAGACATCAATGACATCAATTTACGTTCAATTAGAATATTGGCGATAAATCGCTGGGAAGAGCGGCTACCGGAGAGTACCAAAAACTACGTCTCGGCTTTTATCGTGGTGACTGATTAATGGTGTGCTCCCGTTGTTTCCATTTTGCATGGACTCACTGCCTGGACCCGCATCAGACTGCTGTCGGTATTGCGCCAGTGTTTATAGATGAGTTCGACTCCCGAAGCGCACTTCCGCTGTCGACGTTCTTCTGTTTTTTTCGGAACCCTCGCTGACGTTCCGTGAAATGCACCTTTTCTCAGCGTTTCCTAGCTCTCCTGGATGTCGTGGCCGGCGAGGTCTTAATGAACTCAGAGCCAGAATCCAGATCTTGTTAAACTGTCACCTCTGTCCCTGTTTGTTACGTTTTCTGCCATATTTATTCCGAGACACTCTTTAATTACGTTGTCCCAGAAATTTGCAATTGAAAGCGCCGTACTGGTCTCATCGTATTTCATTTCACGATTACATTCGCCGCTGTATTGTACAGCACCTGATTTGCTAAAATTGGTTGTTTAAATCGGGAGTATTGCTGATGTTCCTCGCATATCTCTTCACCGTGCTAATATTCTGCCCCTCCAGATTCATAAGGAATGCACTACACACCCGACTTTCGGAGACCTAGACCGTCTTTAACAATGCAAGGGAGACTTTTTGTCTTGTCGGCGGGAGCGAAATTCTTTGCAGGCCATGTTTCCGCAGGAGTCCACCAGCATCTTTCCCGCTCTGTGTCGGTCTCACCCTCTTTCCCAGGCCTTCTCCATCTTGACCGCAACTCCCGCTGAATTTGACGATCTGAGCGCCCAACTGCAAAACATAGCGTAATGGCGTTACGAGCAAATAAATACTTAAATAAGTCTTACTTATGTATTTTTCCATTGCTTATTAGCAGAACAATTCCATATTTAAAGGTGAATAACAAGTACACCGTTTTTGTTCTACTAGCTTTTCGGCGTATAGGACCGTCTTCAGGAAACAACTGACCACCGTCTGGAAGGGGCATTAGTTCTTAGGTAACCAAACATTATGATAAAAGATACAATCCACTTGCATAGAGTGTTACACATCAAACGTAAATATGCGTTTATAGGTGTTCCCACGATTTGTTTCGCTATTTGAGTTTACTTTTCAGTTATTGTGAAATGTCTTCATACAAAGGAGTTCAAGTAAGAAACATTGGTGAATATTCGTCCATGAATGACTTTGAGCAGTGTCTCGCGTCCGTCGGCCGTCGTAATTTAATATATTATTATTATTATTTTTTGATTGTTGCCGACTTACCTGGTGGGTCTTAATAAAAATAATATTTCATTTCTCCTTTTTAACAATATTAATCTCAAATTATTTGTTACGTTAATGAATGTTAGACTCGCTGAATCTTAATACATGAGCATATCAGTTGAGCATATTAATTTCCTCGGCTAGTCAGTTCACTTTAAAGGAAGAAATCTTTAGTTATGCGGCCCACACACGCGCGAGATTATTTTTCTTACCTCCGCTAACCATTGTCACGTAGTCGGAGTCATGGCTCTGGCTGTCGGCTATGGTACTGAAAATGAGAATCTTAAAGCTACGTATTTTCTGCAACGTCGTGTGGCTGTGGAGAAAAATTAATATTATGTTAATAGCGGGCAAGTATTTCGCTTCCGCTAATTTTTCACAAGTTAATATCGCCACGTAATGGCGTCGTTGGCTGCATCGGCCGCTGCGATTGTTGAACTGTAAATTACTTGAATGCAGGTTAATTCAAGGAAGGCGGACATGAAATCGGGATCACCTCTTGCAAATTAAAAGTGCACAATAATATTAAATGAATATATTATATGCTTAACTCATACAAATATGGTTACATTTGCCAGCACTCGCAAGATGTCCGTCTATACACAATCAAGACAAGAGAAGAAGTGAAGACGACTAAAAATTTAACAAAAGAGCGTATCTTGTCATCTCTTTAGATCATTTTGTTACATTTCCTTGCACTCGAAACCTACCCAGAGAAATGATTATTTCACGGCTACATGATAAAAATATATTATTCAATTTTTAAATGTCTCTTCTTTATAAATACTGTTTTTTAAGTCTTTTCGTAATATAGCACTGGGGACGCTATAAGTGAAACAAAGCTTTTTCGTATAGCTGTTAAACCTAACTTTTACATTAACTGGCGTCGTCATTTAACAGTTTCTATTACCGACTTTACACTCATTAAACGAGCATCACTTACGTTGTAATTTTCAGTCGCCTGCCTTCACCACTGTCCAGTGTCCAGTGTCCAGTGTCCAGTAGCACATTGCCATCTAGCCTACAGCTACCTATTGGAAATTCAGCAATAGCAATTAATCAGGTCCAGAAAACGGGAAAGTAGCTAGTTATGTTGGCGTTTTTGGGAGGCAACATGGAAATACGGGTGAATAATAACATAACTCAACAGCAAGAAAAATATAAAGTTACACAACTAAATGTTTAGTCTTTCTTTTAACCGGAAACATTACGTCTAGACGAGACCTCGTCCTTACCGTTCAATAAACTGACATGCTTACCATCTCGTATTTAAATTGGACAGGAGTAACCAATGCTGAGGATATATGAATCTGTCATCACCAGTTTTGAGCTCTGGGAAACTTAACTGGTCGTAGTAAACCATTCGACCTTAAGGGTTAATTCCTGTTCAGACGCACGTGGACTAAGTTTGCCATCCCACCACTACGACAATCTGTAGCGGCAAGCCCATATTCCCTCGGTAGGAAAAGCCATTGAGGCGTTATTTACATACCTTCCAGCCGGTTACCGTACCCGACACAGTTAGACTGACGTATACACTACCACTGACGTGCTACGCTCTCTCCGGCTCCACCCCAGGTCGGCGCCGCCTTCTCCTTTCCCTCACCTTGGCGTGGTGCGTTCCTCGCTGCCCTTGGTCCCTTCCAGGTGAAACTTTTCCCGTGGGTTGGCTGACTACCTCTCATTTCACGAGGCACTGTAACATTCGCACTTCATCCTCTCTTCACTCGCAGAGCAGCCCCTCCCCCAATGAACCATGGACCTTGCCGCTGGTGTGGCGGCCTGCGTGCTTCAGCGATACAGATAGCCGTACCGTAGGTGCAACCACAACGGAGGGGTGTCTGTTGAGAGGCCAGACAAACGTTTGGTTCCTGAAGAGGGGCAGCAGCCTTCTCAGTAGTTTCATTGCAACAGCGTGGATGATTGACTGATCTGGCCTTGTAACATCAACCAAAACGGCCTTGCTGTGCTTGTACAGCGAACGGCTGAAAGCAAGGGGAAACTACAGCCGCAATTTTTCCCGAAGGCATGCAGCTCTACTGTATGCTTGGACGATGATGGCATCCATTTACGTGAAACATTTCGGAAATAAAATAGCTCCCCCATTCGGATTTCCGGCTAGGGACCACTCATGAGGATGTCGCCATCAGGAGAAGCAAAACTGGCATTCTACGAATCAGAGTGTGGAATGTTAGATCTCTAGATCAGACGGTTAGGTTAGATAATTTAAAAAGGGACATGGGTAGGTTGAAGTTAGCTACAGTGGGAAATAGTGAAGCTCATGGCTGGAGGAACAGGACTTCTGGTCAGGTGAATACAGAGTTATAAATGCAAAGTCGAATATGGGTAACGCAGGAGTGAGTTCTATAATGAACAAGAAACTCCGGTAAGCTTCCATGAACAGAATAGTGAACACATTGTCGTAGTCAAGATAGACACGAAGTCCATACCTACCACAGTAGTTCAATTTTAAATGCCAACTAGCTCCGCAGATAAAGAAGAGATTCAAGAAATATATGATGGGATAAAAGAGATTATTCAGTTAGTTAAAAGGTACGAAAATTTAATTGTGATGGTGCACTGGAATAGGAAAACTAAAGGGGCCTTTGCGAAAAAGAGAAACAGCTGTATAATATCAAGAGCTCGGACGAAAAGCACTCCTAAGTAAAGAAGAGAAAGCTGAAAAGTGGACGGAGTGTGTAGAAGGTTTATACAAGGGAGGTGAACTTGAAGGTAATGTTATAGAAGAGGTTCAAATGGCTCTGAGCACTATGGGACTTAACATCTGAGGTCATCAGTCTCCTAGAACTTAGAACTAACTAAACATAACTAACCTAAGGACATCACACACAGACATGCCCGAGGCAGGATTCGAACCTACGACAGTAGCTATAGAAGAGGAAGTAGACATAGATGAAGATGAGATGGGATACATGATACTGCGAGAAGTATTTGACAGAGCGCTGAAAGATCTAAGTCGAAACAAGTCCCCGGAGGTAGATAATATTCCGTCAGGACTACTGATAGCCTTGGGTGAGACACCCACTCTCCTATCTGGCGTGCAAGATGTGTGAGGCAGGCGAAATACCCTTAGCCTTAAAGAAGAATGTAGTAATTCCAATTTTAAAGAAAGCAGTTGCTGACAGGTGTGAAAATTATCGAACTATCAGTATAACAGGCGAAATACCCTTAGCCTTAAAGAAGAATGTAGTAATTCCAATTTTAAAGAAAGCAGTTGCTGACAGGTGTGAAAATTATCGAACTATCAGTATAATAAGTGATGGTTGCAAAATACTTACACGAATTCTTTACAGAAAAATGGAAAAACTGGTAGAAACCGACTAGGGGGAAGATCAGTTTGGATTTTGGAGAAATATAGGAGCACACGACACAATACTGAGCCTACGACTTATCTTAGAAAAAGGAAAGACTTACAAAAAGCTTTTGGCAATGTTGACTGGAATACTCGCTTTGAAATTCTGAAGATAAAAGGGATAAAATACTGGTGGCGAAAGGCTATTTACAAATTGTACAGACACCAGTTACAAGAATCGAGGGGCATAAAAGGGAAGCAGTGGTTGAGAGGGGAGTAAGACAGTGTTGCAGTCTATCCCCGATGTTATTCAATCTGTACACTAAACAAGCAGTAATGGAAACTGTTCCGGCGTAACGAAAAGCAACGAAAAGCGCCGGCACGAAGATGAAGAACGCAAGAGCAGGGAAGGCTGAGAGACGACGTCAGCCAATAGCCGGCTGGCTGGGACCGCACCACGACAGGGGCGGCCTCTATACGAAGAGAATATAAGCGCTGCTCCTTCCAGCCTCGGGGACGGTAGAAGACGGACACAAGTAAAAACCATGATGATGATGATGATGATGTTTGGTTTGTGGGCGCTCAACAGCGCGGTTCTCAGCGCCCCTACAAATTTCCAATCTTTTCTCACCCCAATCTCGCCACTTTCATGAATTTTGTAGGGAGCACATTGTGCTCATGTGGGAGAGATCTAGATGCTTGTAAAATAATAAACTGGTAGCCAAGATCGCAGGAATTCTTTTTATTCCATGATTACCTGTTTCGGCGAAACTAAAGCCGCCATAATCGGATCCTAGGACACATACAGGTTACAACGTCAAGGCAAACACTGGTGATATTAATAGTTGCCTATAGCACGCAGGCCTTACAAAATTGTCGTAAGTAGCACATAGGCGTCCAAGAAAGATAACATTATAAATGTTAAGTGTCTCCATCACAAACAAGCGCAAGCCTGTTTGCCTTGATGTTGCAACCTGTAACCAATGATGGCGGCTTTAGTTTCGCCGAAACTGGTAATCACGGAATAAAAAGAATTCCTGCGATCTTGGCTACCAGTTTATTGTTTTACTTTCATGAATGATGATGAAAATGATGAGGACAACACAAACACCCGGTCCCAGCGCGGAGAAAATCCCCAACCCGGCCTTAGAAGAGAACACTACGATAGCCGTTATTAGGGATCCACAAACTGTGTGACAAACTTGCATGAACATTGCTCATAGCAAAGGACACTGATAGTTTGCATGTCGCCCATCGCTTGCGACACGTTCTTGTTAAATCAATGATAAGTATTGTCAATCTGCTTTATGGTAATAAAAACTATTAATGTGATTTGCTTGAATTGTTGTATAGCTATCCGAGAAGGCAGCATCCTTTAGGCACCCTATAAGAGACCAGTGGGCAGGACCCCACAGAAACGAAAGAAAAATTTGGAGCAGGAGTTAAAGGTCAGGGAGACGGAATGAAAACTTTGGAAACTTAAAGGTTTGACGATGACATTGTATTTCTGTCAAATACAGCAACAGACTTGGAAGAGCTATTGAATGGAACGGGCAATGTCTTGGAAGGACGGATATAAAACGAACGTCAACAAAAGCAAAACGAGGATAATGGAATGCAACCACTGCATTAAATCAGGTGATTCGGAGGGGATTTAATTAGCTTCTTCTGCGATTAATTGTCATAGAATGAGTCTGTGTTGCGTGTGCGGTGCAGAAGTGTTGATGTTATTCACCCACAGTTGAGCAATTATTTCACAGACAGAAATTGTGTCTGGGCTATAATCCAACATAGTGGTAGTATGAAGTTAAGAATCAACAGCGTATGGACAGTAGTGTGTCCCAACACAGGGGAGGTTCCTTTTGCGAAATAAAATATGCATACGCTCTATTTTTTATCTGTTTGACTTTAATATTAGACATGGAAAAAAAATATTATTGCGATTAAATTATGATAACAGATGCCTACTCGATGCCAAACGTGAGACATAAAAATCTGTCCTAAGTATCGTAGGATTTTGGAACTTTATGTTTATTTGGTAAATAACATACTGATATACCTAAATCGTGTTTGTATACTGTTTAACACGTAAAAACATTATTCTTTAAATATTCTTTTCAAATTTTGCATTCTGCAGTCAGGATAAAGCAACGTAACAAAAATTGATTTTGTTCCTTCTCAGCAGTGATTAATCCATCAACTTAACCCCTCTTTCAGCTGTATCATTCGCTTCCCTCTGCGTTGAAACCTTTCTGTCTTCTTGAGACGAGGCATTATTTTACCACATGATAGGACATTCATGGATAAAAACTGTAATCAATTTTAAGACAGTCGAACGATGACTTGCTTCTGACTTAAAGTCGTAATGTTTTTCTCTGCAATTAGAAAAAGAGAAAGTGGGTTAACAAAATTGTGATGTAGACAGAAAACTAAAGAAACAAGTTATAGAACTTGAATTACCATACAATGGACCGCAAAGTTCTTCCTTTCATGAGATGTAACGTTTACCGTGAGCTGATAAATTATTTTCCATTTAGTTTGTAACCGTTTTACTTTAGTCCATCCATTTTTTCGTCGATTTCAGAAAGCACAAATGTTGGTAGGAAGCTTTAACTGCCACGACATGACGTAGTACATCTGAATGTACAGGCAAACGTCTGACAGCGCTGCCGCACCCTTGCTCCTAATTTTGAACTGGGCACAAAGTGGTGATATTTTAAGGAGTAATTAGCTCTCGCCACCGATCGAGCTCCAAAAAAACACAGAAAGCTCTTCCAACTCTCGACAGTGATCCCTATTTCTTTGGTCAGTTGATTTCGGTAAAACTCAAGCGGATTGTCAACTTCACAATGCGAGTTTTTCTTTATAGCACTGCATTTTATGTGGTTACACTTTTCCAGTTGTCTCGAAACTTTTGAAGAATAGAACATCAGTATTCGTTGTCTCTTGACTGATTTATATTTCGAGCTGATTTATATTTCAGCCAGCAGTCACGTTCAGAACAGCCTTCATCTCTTCGCATCCTGAAAAGCTTTCCAACCTTGGCACAGCAATAAGCTGTTCTTTATTTCCATACGATACAACTGTCAGAAGACATTCTACTTCTGATTTTCGATAATATAAAACAGGCGAAAGTTTGGAATCCTAGTGAACAGTCACAACGTCTGGTACCTAGTTTTGAAAATGGGGTTTTACAGCTTCCACTTGCTCTTTCAGTTTCTCCAAAGGAATTCTTTGAATCGAGGACTTACTTATAGGAAATTCATCAGTATTACATGCAAGGGCCTCAATGGTAGCTTCAACAATAAATCTGAATCTCTCACACTTAACTGAGACCTATCTGGCGCTATTACTAATTTTTTGGGTAATGAAAAGTTTCCGCATAGTTTTTGAGTAATGAAATTTTTCCACAAAGTTTTTGAGTACTGAAATTTTTCCACATAGTTGTTTTATTGGCCTCAGTTTGTATGTTCTCGGCCACAGTTGGGAAACTTCTCGTAAATCCACATCATTTTCTTTATAATCAGAAGATGACTCGTTTTGTAACAGTTCTCATTCTGACGCTTTCCATCTACTATTTGGAATTCGTGAGCTTGGAACGTAACTGTGTAGTTCAACATGAGCAAAATTTTTTTAAATTGTGTACAAATGAGCTAAGAAGGAGAAATCGCATTGTTTTTGAAGTGCGGTGCTATAATGGAAAATTTTAGTGATGTGCTCGAGAAATACAGCATTAATGAACTGGTGGGACCTACTTTGCTAAGTACTGATGGTGATTGTATTCAGTGTTTCTTGTCTGGTGGGTTTGACTCTAATTGTTCTGTTGGTGAAACTGATAAATTTTTAATGAAGCGGCTGCTATGATCAGCTGTTATAATCAGAAGATGACTCGTTTGGTAACGGTTCTTATTAAGACGCTTTCCATCCACTGTTTGAAAGCCGTGAGCTTGGAACGTAACGGTGTGTTTGAACGTGAGCAGCAGTCTGTCTCATACATATGTGGTCCGCCTTTAGCAAAACACAATTTTCTTTTCATCCCAAACATGTTTCACTGCAGTTGCAGCATCATAAGTGGGCTTTTATTTTATGCCTCTTAAACATAAAGAATGTTATTTGCTGTTTGTATAGTGTAAATATTGGTTTTTAGATCGTAATTACAGGTTTCTGAAGAACACATAAAATTATGTATTCATACCTATTTACCACATGGTGTCGTTTTCCTGCTGTATTATGTTTTTACATTGTCCGTTTTCTTTTACGGTTTGTCATCTGCAACCATTTACAACTTAATGTAGACAAAATATTTAAGCAAAAATTACGATTTCAAACTATTATGGCTATGTCTGAAATTAATTAATTTTATGTGGAAGGATGTGGGTGTGTATGTGTCTATTTACATTTTGTTTCACTTCCGTAAAACAGACAAACAAACAGTAAAGAACATTCTTTATGTTTAACAGCCATAAAATAAAAGCCCATTGTTGATGCTGCAACTGCAGTGAGACTTGTTTGGGATAAAAAACAAAATTATGTTTTGCTAAACGCGAATCGCATCCAAATCATATGTATTGTTGAAGAAAACACGGACAAAAGAGCTTCAATCTCAAGATGACCGTCTGTCTCATGTTCACTGACTGAATCGTACGACACGAGCTCCTGGCTGAGAACGAAAACAAACTCCTCGTTATTATTTTTCCTAAAGAAACAGAATTTCCTGCTTTCTTTCCAAGCCACTGATCGCTGACCCCAATCTCTGCGTGAACATCCTTAAAGAGATATTGTCTGGCTCTTGCCATCAAGGCTAGTATAATTCCATAATGGGTAGGGTTCTGAACCATTTCTTGTAGGAGTAGATCTACTGTATACTCGTAGCTTGCAAAGAGAGCATGATCTCTGCCAGAAGACGATGAGAATGACATTCATCGAAACGTCGCGGAGTTTGAACGCAGACAACCGCACGGAAGCGGCAGGAGATTTCAACAGCAGTATGCGCCGGTGAAGCCTGCATTCACATAATAGAGGGGTCCAGTTGCAAAGTGGGAAGTGTTCATTACAAGACCGCTGCACGCAGTGAACGAGGATGACACGGATCAAAGTATGGAGTATTGCGAGTTGTTTAAAGGCAAGCTTCCCGAGGATAAACAATTTGCAGGGATGGTTATGTGGTCTGACTAGGCACAATTCTAGCTGAACGGCACTGTAAACCGCCACAAATGCGGGTACTGTTCATTTATGCAAAGTTCTTCTGGCGATTCTCTTACTTGACAGGGCTGGAAACATTGGGTTCAATTAAAAACTGTCCCAACCTTCCGCTCCTGAAGAAGGTTATAGTTTAACGTCCCGTCGACATCGAGGTCGTTAGAGACAGCCCCGTTGCTGAGCACTTCATACATAATGCGGAATGATTGTGTGACACTACAAACCTTTATGGGTGAGGGAGAACGGTAAATGTCTAAGAGATCCTGGTGTGGAAAAGACCGAGTCGAGAGTTTAATTAAAATGCGTTCTGATACCTCGAAAACTATATCTCTTCTACAGCAAGCTCTCTGCCTTCCATATTTTGAGACGATGTAGTCCAGATGAAAAAAAAGGAAAAAAGTCCAGTTAACAAAGGATCTAAAGTGCGTAGCTTAAGAGCTAAGAGCACACGATCAGTAGACGGAATGTGTTTCAGTTTAGCAAATATGAACAAGTGTTCAGTGTTCTTGAGGTCTTACTGGACTTTTCTTGCTTGTTTTGGACCACATTACCTCCTCAAGATACACTCCTGGAAATGGAAAACAGAACACATTGACACCGGTGTGTCAGACCCACCATACTTGCTCCGGACACTGCGAGAGGGCTGTACAAGCAATGATCACACGCACGGCACAGCGGACACACCAGGAACCGCGGTGTTGGCCGTCGAATGGCGCTAGCTGCGCAGCATTTGTGCACCGCCTACGTCAGTGTCAGCCAGTTTGCCGTGGCATACGGAGCTCCATCGCAGTCTTTAACACTGGTAGCATGCCGCGACAGCGTGGACGTGAACCGTATGTGCAGTTGACGGACTTTGAGCGAGGGCGTATAGTGGGCATGCGGGAGGCCGTGTGGACGTACCGCCGAATTGCTCAACACGTGGGGCGTGAGGTCTCCACAGTACATCGACGTTGTCGCCAGTGGTCGGCGGAAGGTGCACGTGCACGTCGACCTGGGACCGGACCGCAGCGACGCACGGATGCACGCCAAGACCGTAGGATCCTACGCAGTGCCGTAGGGGACCGCACCGCCACTTCCCAGCAAATTAGGGACACTGTTGCTCCTGGGGTATCGGCGAGGACCATTCGCAACCGTCTCCATGAAGCTGGGCTACGGTCCCACACACCGTTAGGCCGTCTTCCGCTCACGCCCCAACATCGTGCAGCCCGCCTCCAGTGGTGTCGCGACAGGCGTGAATGGAGGGATGAATGGAGACGTGTCGTCTTCAGCGATGAGAGTCGCTTCTGGCTTGGTGCCAATGATGGTCGTATGCGTGTTTGGCGCCGTGCAGGTGAGCGCCACAATCAGGACTGCATACGACCGAGGCACACAGGGCCAACACCCGGCATCATGGTGTGGGGAGCGATCTCCTACACTGGCCGTACACCACTGGTGATCGTCGAGGGGACATTGAACAGTGCACGGTACATCCAAACCTTCATCGAACCCATCGTTCTACCATTCCTAGACCGGCAAGGGAACTTGCTGTTCCAACAGGACAATGCACGTCCGCTTGTATCCCGTGCCACCCAACGTGCTCTAGAAAGTGTAAGTCAACTACCCTGGCCAGCAGGATCTCCGGATCTGTCCCCCATTGAGAATGTTTGGGACTGGATGAAGCGTCGTCTCACGCGGTCTGCACGTCCAGCACGAACGCTGGTCCAACTGAGGCGCCAGGGGGAAATGGCATGGCAAACCGTTCCACAGGACTACATCCAGCATCTCTACGATCGTCTCCATGGGAGAATAGCAGCCTGCATTGCTGCGAAAGGTGGATATACACTGTACTAGTGCCGACATTGTGCATGCTCTGTTGCCTGTGTCTATGTGCCTGTGGTTCTGTCAGTGTGATCATGTGATGTATCTGACCCCAGGAATGTGTCAATAAAGTTTCCCCTTCCTGGGACAATGAATTCACGGTGTTCTTATTTCAATTTCCAGGAGTGTATATGGAAAGCGGAAAACTTGCAGTAGAAGGGATCAATTGACCGTGGTATCAGAACGATTTTTCGCTTGTAGCTTTCGACTCGGTCGTTCGCAGACCGGAATCCCTGATCTCAAACTGATGCATTTTCACTTCTCCGCCATCTCTGAAAGTTTGCAACATTGTCACGGAGTCACCCTGTATAGTTCAGACGCTGGTCACACGTCGAACGAAAAGGAGCCTAACACACAAGAGCCCCGCTTATGTGCAACAGACAATTATTTAAGACTTCCTTTGTGGCTCTAAAATGTGTGTCTGACTCCACACTCGTGTTTCCTACCGCGATGAAGTTCAAAAGCCAAAGACTAAACAAGTCTGTCTCTGAATAATTATCACTACATATAACCAAGTATAACACATCTTTTGCTTTGAATGTGAAGCTTAAAGTTACGTTAATCGCACAGACCTAATCATCCTTTCACATTTAAAGAAAACAGTGACATTCTGGATAATCAATCTGGACTATATTCTCAAAAACAAATATACGCTCCATGCGCCTTGTAGTCCCTAAATGTTGTTTAAACAGTTCATTCAGAAACAATAAGAAATTCGATCAATTCTCCTGGCGTGAAACAAGCAAAAGCATTATCTCGGTCTCAAAAGAATGCAATTAAAAGACTGGCGCATTACAATGTAAATGATTCCTTCATTAATCACCAGTGACTTCCGGATGCTGTTTGCTGGTTCAACCATTGCCACGTTGGCGTCACCATTCATGCTGCTTACGCCCACGTAGCTAATTCCCTGGCAGATCGAAATACTGCATATCGGCTGTAACGGTACCACCGGCCACATTAAAACGGCAATCGCTGTTAAGGTTATTCCTCTGCGAGGAATTTTTTGAGAAAATTTACCGTGAGATAACCTAATGGAAACAGAACAATCAGACTGGGATTCGTTTCCGAAATACTCCAGCAGAGCATAAAGAATAGCAAACGGTGGGACAGAAACAAGCGTCCTCGCAGCACAAAAGCAAGTTGTAACATTACATATTAAAACCGGTCGCCAGCCTAATTAGGCATTTTTGTGTCAAGCAAAATGATAAAGCAGACGGCAGTGCTAAGGCCTTGACACACACGCTAAACTAGTTCCTTACATCTGTTCCTACTACAACACAGTAACCTAACCTTGCAGATAAATGTGTTTAACAAACAAATGGCTAACAAGACAGTGAACAGTAACACATGCCTCTCAACAACACGTACCTTACATTAACTATGTGTAACAGTTTATAAAACCAATTACCGACACATATGAAACTAGTAGCAATAGTGAGCAGGGAAAAGCTTGAAATTATTCTCAATTTAAATCAGGGGGTCTGCTAGCGATCATAGTCTATAATTTCATTGCTTAGTCCAGGGTATCTATCCCTGTGCATTAACCAACTTGCATTAGAATAGATACCACAATAAATAGTTCTTTCTTAAACTCGGTTTGAAGCAACTATACAGAATGCAAATCTACCTACACTGGCTCTGAAGGAGCCTTGGCATTGCTTCATTAAGTAACTAGCCTAGTACATGAGGACACTTAAACTTTCGTGATTTGAAGAACCTGCCCATTAACAAAACTATACTAGTATGTATGAGAAATAGTAAGTATTCTTATTATTAATTATTAATCAAGTAAAGCACAACAAACTGTAACTCTTCAAATAACAAATGTGCTTTCACAAGAAATTTTTTGACCTACTCAGAATTATAATTGGCTGTACAAATTACAACACAACATTAAATTCAAGTTCAACCATTTTCTCATGATAAATTAGGACTCTCGGAATTAAAATCACTAGGATACGATTCCTGTCCAAGTTTGTGACTTGGTATAAGTACGGTTGTAAGACAGAGTTTTTAGCAACACCACAATTATTATTATAAAATCAATCAAATTTCACAAATACCTGGTCCATTTACAGAGTGTCAAATGTAAACAATGTAATGGAAGGCTGGTGGCAGTGGTGGCGCAACTGGAAGTGGCTACCAACCTGGCGGCGATGCAGTCACAGCAGTACTGTTGGCCTCGCCCTCTTACATGTCTTCTTGGCGTCGAAATTATATTTTTATAGGGCCAAAAACCATGTCATGATAATGGTATCACCGAATTCAGCATCCGAGGCCCATAAGTACTGCCCTTCTGGCCTCAAAACTCCAGGAATATGAGCCACAGTGATCCGCTGCTGCTAGCGAGGTGTTAACCACAGCACTGCTCAGCCCAGACTCCTTACCCTTCACGTAGGACGAGTTGCCACTTGCGCGCCAGCCACACCTATTGCACTCCGCCAGGCAACTTCCGTAGCTGCGGGGCTTCCCTACATCTTTTACATTCAATCCTATGTTCCCTAACGACGGACCAAGTTATTTACAGTATATTATACAGTGTGTTACAAAAAGGTACGGCCAAACTTTAAGGAAACATTCCTCAAACACAAAGAAAGAAAATATGTTACGTGGACATGTGTCCGGCAATGGCTACTTTCCATGTTAGAGCTCATTTTATTACTTCTCTTCAAATCACATTAATCATGGAATGGAAACACACAGCAACAGAACGTACCAGCGTGACTTCAAACACTTTGTTACAGAAAATGTTCAAAATGTCCTCCGTTAGCGAGGATGCATGCATCCACCCTCCGTCTCATGGAATCCCTGATGCGCTGATGCAGCCCTGGAGAATGGCGTATTGTATCACAGCTTCCACAATACGAGCACGAAGAGTCTCTACATTTGGTACCGGGGTTGCGTAGACAAGAGCTTCAAATGCCCCCATAAATGAAAGTCAAGAGGGTTGAGGTCAGGAGAGCGTGGAGGCCATGGAATTGGTCCGCCTCTACCAATCCATCGGTCACCGAATCTGTTGTTGAGAAGCGTACCAACACTTGGACTGAAATGTGCAGGAGCTCAATCGTGTACGAACCACATGTTGTGTCGTATTTGTGAAGGCACATGTTCTAGCAGCACAGGTAGAGCATCCCGTATGAAATCATGATAACGTGCTCCATTGAGCGTACGTGGAAGAACATGGGGCCCAATCAAGACATCACCTACAATGCCTGCCCAAACGTTCACAGAAAATCTGTGTTGATGACGTGATTGCACAATTGCATGCGGATTCTCGTCAGCCCACACATGTTGATTGTGAAAATTTACAATTTGATCACGTGGAATGAAGCCTCATCCGTAAAGAGAACATTTGCACTGAAATGGGGATTGACACATTGTTGGATGAACTATTCGCAGAAGTGTACCCGTGGAGGCCAATCAGCTGCTGATAGTGCCTGCACACGCTGTACATGATACGGAAACAACTGGTTCTCCCGTAGCACTCTCCATACAGTGACGTGGTCAACGTTACCTTGTACAGCAGCAACTTCTCTGACGCTGACATTAGGGTTATCGTCAACTGCACGGAGAATTGCCTCGTCCATTGCAGGTGTCCTCGTCGTTCTAGGTCTTCCGCAGTAGCGAGTCGTAGGCTGGAATGTTCCGTGCTCCCGAAGACGCCGATCAATTGATTCGAACGTCTTCCTGTCGGGACACCTTCGTTCTGGAAATCTGTCTCGATACAAACGTACCGCTCCACGGCTATTGCCCCGTGCTAATCCATTCATCAAATGGGCATCTGCCAACTCCGCATTTATAAACATTGCACTGACTGCAAAACCACGTTCGTGATGAACACTAACCTGTTGATGCTACGTACTGATGTGCTTGATGCTAGTACTGTAGAGCAATGAGAGCATTACCTTCTTTCAATTGGGCCAACTGGCGGTGAAAATAAAGCAGACGGCAGTGCTAAGGCCTTGACACACACGCTAAACTAGTTCCTTACATCTGTTCCTACTACAACACAGTAACCTAACCTTGCAGATAAATGGCAACGTGTCGACACGCGAAGAAAGGACCAGGCCCGAGAAGTTCAGGTGAGGTGTAAGGTGTGTTAGCGATCTCAACACTGGCACCAAATTTCACCACAGTTCTGCCCAACGCCGCGGTGGCACGATGGAATGATCGTCACACCCTCTTATTCACATTTCACCCCTCCTTTCACGCCTGTGTGATGGAGATCAGCACGCATTTTCTCATGGATGACCGAGGACAACATTTCAGAGACACTGCCGTTCAGAATCGACACGGAGGCCTTAGGGGGTGGTATAGAAGACGCAATAAAACCACATTTTCTTCCTGGGGCCTTGATTCCCATACGTTGCGCAGTCGAAAACGACAGTTCGCAGTGCGATGAGCAGCAGGGAGAAGTTCTCACCAATAACCGAGACTGATGACGCCTCCCGGACACTTCAACCCTTGTCTAAGGACATCGTAGGCCAGAAACCCCACTGCACGTGATCGCAGTCCTTGGGCGAGCTGTGCGGCCACAATTTTTGCTCTGGTGTACAGGATGGAACCATCAGGAAGTGTTCAAAACCATTCGACGAAATTTGAATGTGATCTGAAGCGGGAAAGGGTTTTTATGCTTTTTCAGCCTTCCTGTTTTTGCGTCCTTCTGTGGCGAGATCACAGAGGGGTGCAACATTGACACATGTGTGAATGAAACGGCAAAGGGTTTTTCTAAGGCCCTACTTGGGCAAAACCCTCGATATCACCCGCTCACCTTTGCTGAGCACTTTAAAAATGTACCTGAACAGAGACAACCAAGTCGCAAGCGGTTGCAGACAGGCAACTCCTTCGACACCCCTCTGATTCTGGTTGTTGCCTGGCACTGTCGTCACGGTTTTTGTCTGTCCGGTATATTTTTAAGGTTCTCAACAAGGGAAGGTGAGTGTCACCGGGGTTGCTGCCGAAAGGAGGGGAGCGGGGGCGAGGGTGGTTTCAGAGGATCTCTTTGCCGCTTTATTCACCCACTTATCAATGACGCATCCGTTTGCTACCACGACAAAGGAGAGTGGAATAAGCATTAGCACTCTTTGATGCATCGGATCGTGTTCAGATTTCGTTCAGTAGCCTCGAACAGTCCCTAGTGATTTCATCTTGTACACTAGACCAAAAATTGCGTTCCCTCTGTACTCCAAAGGGTTTCGATCACATTGAGAGGTGTTGGTGGCCCACGATTTCCTTAGAGAAGAGCTGCAGCGCCTGTGATGTGCTATCAATTTCAAAGGCTGTCAAGAACGTCATCCTGTTGCTCGTAACACGGCGAACTATCGACTGCGAAGGAATCAGCGCCCCGAGGGGAGGGGTAGTTCCAGGGTAGGCTAGAGGAGAGCGCTGCAACAACCAGTATTCAGAGTGAAGACCGTAACAACAACATGAGCAACACAGGATAATAGGAGCATTAAATGCTTAAATTAGTAGGTGATTAGGAGCTACACAAGGCGTGTTATTTAGTACACAGTGTTACCACCTCTGAAAGCAACAGTGGCTGTAAACCAGCTGGACACGGAACCTAACTGAGCCCGAAGAACTGTCTGGTGAGGGATGGCGGGCCAAGTCTCTGATTAACCTGTGAGCAGATGTTTCTTATAGGTTGTCAGACTGGAGACTGTGGTGCACAGAAGAAATAGAGGAACACCCCCTATACCGTGTTAGATATGAACAGCACTGCCCATATACGGTCTCTTGTTAGTGTAGGAAAAAATATGATACAGAGACCTCGAAGGCAGGGCACAGCCACCAGTGTCGATACATCAGAAATGTAATGGCTGTTGTGCACATTACCATTTATGCGAACCTGAGGTGATCGTGTCGTGTACCCAACGGCATCATACATCATCACGCTGGACGTTCGACTGATATGACGATGAATCTGGCAAAGTTCGTTCTCTTTGGCGCCTTCGAACGTGGACATGCCCATCTTAATGCTGTAGGCAAAATACCTCTCTGCTCCGTGTCGTCGCTGGGCGCTCACCTGTGCAGCCGCCTCAACGGAAGAAGCAGGGCCGCCCGTCTCGTCGACAGGCCCTGGTGCTCCAGACGTAGTCCTCGTGGGCGCTGTTCCGGCTGCAGACCAGTCACTTTCTGGCTCACGGTGTGCGACAAGGCTATACGATTCTGCACGGTCGAGTGGGCAATAAGTATGTCCTCTCGAGCGCTAGTCGCGTGCGCCGTTCAACTCCTGCACGGCCCCCCTGGCCGCATCGATTCCACATTCGCGCGACAGTCGCAGGACGCCGACCGACGCGAGTGGCAGTATCGCAGGACGGTGAGCCACGGTATCGACACGCCGCCCCCCTGCCGCATTAAAATTCCGACACTAGCTGTCGCGCGTTTCTCCTCCCTACGCGAGTCACGATGACATTTCCACAGAAACAGCTGACACTGAAATGTGATTTCTGAATGCACAACCCGCTGCATGCTCTTTCCTAATACACAGAATGTAGACGGCATTACTCGTGTGCAACTGATGGAGTAGCGCTCGAATACTAACTATTTGCATATCCAAGCACGTTGGACGATTGACTCCACTCTGACGTTTGTTACATGCCGCCTCAATCGTTTTGCGATTTTAATAATCAATAACGTATTAATGTCGTTGTGCTTCTCCCATGGAGAGCAATTACAGCAAGATTTTTTTAATGTATCGGTACAAATAAATATTTTTACGTACTGAAACTTTGAAATATATTTCGCAAATACAGGGTGTTATAAAAAGGTACGGCCAAACTTTCATGAAACATTCCTCACACACAAAGAAAGAAAATATGTTATATGGACATGTGTCCGGAAACGCTTACTTTCCATGTTAGAGCTCATTTTATTACTTCTCTTCAAATCACATTAATCATGGAATGGAAACACACAGCAACAGAACGTACCAGCGTGACTTCACTTTGTTACAGGAAATGTTCAAAATGTCCTCCGTTAGCGAGGATACATGCATCCACCCTCCGTCGCATGGAATCCCTGATGCGCTGATGCAGCCCTGGAGAATGGCGTATTGTATCACAGCCGTCCACAATACGAGCACGAAGAGTCTCTACATTTGGTACCGGGGTTGCGTAGACAAGAGCTTTCAAATGCCCCCATGAATGAAAGTCAAGAGGGTTGAGGTCAGGAGAGCGTGGAGGCCATGGAATTTGTCCGCCTCTACCAATACGTCGGTCACCGAATCTGTTGTTGAGAAGCGTACGAACACTTCGACTGAAATGTGCAGGAGCTCCATCGTGTATGAACCACATGTTGTGTCGTACTTGTAAAGGCACATGTTCTAGCAGCACAAGTGGAGTATCCCGTACGAAATCATGGCGGTGAATCGAGGAAGTACAGTACATACTGACGAAACTAAAATGAGCTCTAACATGGAAATTAAGCGTTTCCGGACACATGTCCACATAACATCTTTTCTTTCTTTGTGTGTGAGGAATGTTTCCTGAAAGTTTGGCCGTACCTTTTTGTAACACCCTGTATATGATCTGTCGGCAGATGTTACCAGTTATGGCGCTTCAACAGTGCGCTGGAACATATGTTCCAGTCTATCCACGATGGAGCAATTTCTTCTGAAATATACTACACGTATCCACACGTTTCTTATTCCCAGTCCTCGTTGTCTTGAACTAGGAGCAGACTCTGTGTTGTAAGCTGGAGTCGAGTGGAGTCACAGGGCGTATAAACTGATTTGGAATAGCAGTTTCGGAGCTGCTGCCGGCCGGTGTGGCCGAGCGGTTCTAGACGCTTCAGTCTGGAACCGCGCGGCCGATACGGTCGCAGGTTCGAATCCTGCCTCGGGCATGTATGTGTGTGATGTCCTTAGGTCAGTTAGGTTTAAGTAGTTCTAAGTTCTAGGGGACTCATGACCTCAGATGCTAAGTCCCATTGCGCTCAGAGCCATTTAAACCATTTTTCGGAGCTGCTAGTCTACTGGAAAAACGTGTGTCCGGAAAGCGAAAGGTCAGTGGATCGACTCCTGGTCGGACTACAGAAGTTTCCGTCAGCATTCACCTTCATTGAAGCGATGATCTCCTATGAATAACACTTGGATCGGATTCAGCGATAAACTTCGGGTCCCCAGAATTGCCGTACTATGTCAGGGACATGGGAGCCGCTATGAGGCGTCTAATTAACAGACCTGACCAAGCCATTCAGCCACACTATATTATTATTAGTATAGAACAGTGATGGCTCGCACAGAAGTTTGTAAGCTACCATTGTTCACAAGCTCCATCCATAATCCGGGCGGAAAGAAACCTCAGTATACGAGTCTCATACTAAAAACACCACGTCACTAACTCTATGCTGTTTGAGTTTGCAGGGCATGCTGGACGGAGCTTATCAACGATAACACACCCATTATCCAATACTTACGCAAAGTGTACTTCAGAGGCAGGAAAACTGAAGAACAATCTACTACTTGAAACATTCTCATGTCGGAGCACAAAAAAGGCGAAGACTCTTCTCATTAAAAGATTCTGTCCACAGCTCGAGGTCTAGAGGCTAGCCTTGCTGCCTCTGGATTACAGGATCCTCGGTTCAATTCCCGGCCAGTCGGGGATTTTCTCCTCACGAGGAATGGGTGTTTCTGTTGTCCCCATTATCTCATCATCTACATCTACATCTACATGAATACTCCGCAAATCACATTTAAGTTTCTGGCAGAGAGTTCATCGAACCATCTTCACAATTCTCTATTATTCCAATCTCGTATAGCGCGCGGAAAGAACGAACACCTATATCTTTCCGTACGAGCTCTAATTTCCCTTATTTTATCGTGGTGATCATTCCTCCCTATGTAGGTCGGTGTCAACAAAATATTTTCGCATTCGGAGGAGAAAGTTGGTGATTGGAATTTCGTGAGAAGATTCCGTCGCAGCGAAAAACGCCTTTCTTTTAATGATTTCCAGCCCAAATCCTGTATCATTTCTGTGACACTCTCTCCCATATTTCACGATAATACAAAATGTTCTGCCCTTCTTCGAACTTTTTCGATGTACTCCGTCAGTCCTACCTGGTAAGGATCCCACACCGCGCAGCAGTATTCTAAAACAGGACGGACAAGCGTCGTGTAGGCAATATCCTTAGTAGACCTGTTACATTTTCTAAGTGTCCTGCCAATAGAACGCAGTCTTTGGTTAGCCTTCCCCACAACATCTTCTATGTGTTCCTTACAATTCAAGTTGTTCGTAATTGTAATACTACTGATTTATCGTGTAACCGAAGTTTAACGAGTTCTTTTTAGCACTCATGTGGATGACCTCACACTTTTCGTTATTTAGGGTCAACTGCCAATTTAGCACCATTCAGATATCTTTTCTAAATCGTTTTGCAGTTTGTTTTGATCTTCTGATGACTTTATTAGTCGATAAACGACAGCGTCATCTGCAAACAACCGAAGACTGCTGCTCAGATTGTCTCCCAAATCGTCTATATACACTCCTGGAAATTGAAATAAGAACACCGTGAATTCATTGTCCCAGGAAGGGGAAACTTTATTGACACATTCCTGGGGTCAGATACATCACATGATCACACTGACAGAACCACAGGCACATAGACACAGGCAACAGAGCATGCACAATGCCGGCACTAGTACAGTGTATATCCACCTTTCGCAGCAATGCAGGCTGCTATTCTCCCATGGAGACGATCATAGAGATGCTGGATGTAGTCCTGTGGAACGGCTTGCCATGCCATTTCCACCTGGCGCCTCAGTTGGACCAGCGTTCGTGCTGGACGTGCAGACCGCGTGAGACGACGCTTCATCCAGTCCCAAACATGCTCAATGGGCGACAGATCCGGAGATCTTGCTGGTCAGGGTAGTTGACTTACACCTTCTAGAGCACGTTGGGTGGCACGGGATACATGCGGACGTGCATTGTCCTGTTGGAACAGCAAGTTCCCTTGCCGGTCTAGGAATGGTAGAACGATGGGTTCGATGACGGTTTGGATGTACCGTGCACTATTCAGTGTCCCCTCGACGATCACCAGTGGTGTACGGCCAGTGTAGGAGATCGCTCCCCACACCATGATGCCGGGTGTTGGCCCTGTGTGCCTCGGTCGTATGCAGTCCTGATTGTGGCGCTCACCTGCACGGCGCCAAGCACGCATACGACCATCATTGGCACCAAGGCAGAAGCGACTCTCATCGCTGAAGACGACACGTCTCCATTCGTCCCTCCATTCACGCCTGTCGCGACACCACTGGAGGCGAGCTGCACGATGTTGGGGCGTGAGCGGAAGACGGCCTAACGGTGTGCGGGACCGTAGCCCACCTTCATGGAGACGGTTGTGAATGGTCCTCGCCGATACTCCAGGAGCAACAGTGTCCCTAATTTGCTGGGAAGTGGCGGTGCGGTCCCCTATGGCACTGCGTAGGATCCTACGGTCTTGGCGTGCATCCGTGCGTCGCTGCAGTCCGGTCCCAGGTCGACGGGCACGTGCACCTTCCGCCGACCACTGGCGACAACATCGATGTACTGTGGAGACCTCACGCCCCACGTGTTGAGCAGTTCGGCGGTACGTCCACCCGGCCTCCCGCATGCCCACTATATGCCCTCGCTCAAAGTCCGTCAACTGCACATACGGTTCACGTCCACGCTGTCGCGGCATGCTACCAGTGTTAAAGACTGCGATGGAGCTCCGTATGCCACGGCAAACTGGCTGACACTGACGGCGGCGGTGCACAAATGCTGCGCAGCTAGCGCCATTCGACGGCCAACACCGCGGTTCCTGGTGTGTCCGCTGTGCCGTGCGTGTGATCATTGCTTGTACAGCCCTCTCGCAGTGTCCGGAGCAAGTATGGTGGGTCTGACACACCGGTGTCAATGTGTTCTTTTTTCCATTTCCAGGAGTGTAGATAAGGAACAGCAAAGGGCCTAAAACACTACCTTGGAGAACGCCGGAAATCACTTCTGTTTTACTCGATGACTTTCCGTCAATTACTACGAACCTCTCTGACAGGAAATCACGAATCCAGTCACATAACTGAGACGATATTCCGTAAGCAAGCAATTTCACTACGAGCCGCTTGTGTCGTACAGTGTCAAAAGCCTTCCGGAAATCCAGAAATACGGAATCGATCTGAAATTCCTTGTCAAAGCAGAATACTTCACGTGAATAAAGAGCTAGTTGTGTTTCACAGGAACGATGTTTTCCAAACCCATGTTGATTGTGTGTCAATAGACCGTTTTCTTCGTGGTAATTCATAATGTTCGAACACATTAAATGTTCTAAGATCCTGATGCATATCGACGTTAACGATATGGGCCTGTAATTTAGTGAATTACTCCTACTACCTTTCTTGAATATTGGTGTGACCTGTGCAACTTTCCAGTCTTTGGGTACGGATCTTTCTTCGAGCGAACGGTTGTATGTGATTGTTCAGCATGGAGCTAATGCATCAGCATACTCCGAAAGGAACCTAATTGGCATACAGTCTGGACCATAAGACATGCTTTTATTAAGTGATTTAAGTTGCTTCACTATTCCGAGGATATTTACTTCTACGTTACTCGTGTTGGCAGCATCCTTCGGGACGTGGCGAGACTAGGAAATGGAGCAATTGGAAACTTGCAAGACCGCTAATGACCACGATGTTGAGCACCCCGGAAACCATCATCATCATCATCATCATCATTAAAAGATTCTCACAGAAAATCGGGGCAACAGCTGCCTCATTCCTCATTCCGACTTCCTCAGCAAAAATATTGGCATGCGAACATATTCGAGCCGTGACTCAGCATTCTGTATGCTTTTACCTGTTACCTCTTTGTAATGAAGCAATCACCTCAGCAGCTCCCTCTCAGTGCCACTGTGTACGTGGCGATTCCGCGACACTGTCACAAACTTTCAGGTATGATGGAGAAGGATAACTGTATCAATTAGAGGTATCGGACGCTGGTTCGGAAACGACTGAGTCGAAAGTTACAAGTGAAAATCTTTATACCTACGACAGTGGAATACATTTACTAGTCTGTTATTGCTAAAACTGTAGGGTAGTCAATCTTCCAGAGGTGGTAGTACGGACCTCAAGAAGGAAAATGTCTACTGAACATGGGCCCTAAAATGCATTACCACTTGTTCATCTTCGATACTGCACAATACGTCTCCTCTACTGCAAACTATTTGGTTTCCATTTTTTGGAGGAAATAATATGGACCAATGCAAGAAAAAAATGACCAGTACATATGAGCTGTAAAATGCATACGTTAAGTCCCATGGGCATTGGTTCGGAAGAAATGTTTCACGTTATCCAAGACGAACATCTGCTGATAGCTCTTGAGTTAAGCATTCTAGCGCCCAAGTTTACTCGACATTAGTTTGGTCACACCACCACCCCTGAACGTTACCTCCCCCACAATCTTAGCAACAGTAGTACTGATATGTGTACTCCACTGTCGAAAGTATCAGAACGATTTTCTCTTATAACTTTGACACGGTCATTTCTAGACCAGAATCACTTACCTCACTTTGATACATTTTCCCCATCATCCATGAAACATCTTCACGAAATCACCATGTATGCATGTCTCCATCCCACTGTCTTCTTTCTCTCCCTTTCATACTTTCATCTGACTGTGCCTCTCACTGACACCGTGTTCATCCCACTCTGTCGCTCTTCCTTAACCACTGTCTCCTTCTCTGTCTCTTTCACTGCCTCTCTCTTCAACTGCACTGTCTTTGTTCCATTCCTATTCTCTCACTGTCTCTTACTTTCTCTCTTACTGTCTGCTGCCCTTTTCTGCAATCACCATAGAGTCTTCTCCACACATGTCCTTGGAAAAAGTTTGCTTGGTTTTGTGACCCCTATACCTGGAAACTTTAAAACGTAGGTATAGGGGATGAAGGAAAGTGGGCACATTTCTCTGTGTCAAAGGCAGCCCGTCTGTGGGGGACAGCGGCCAGACAACCCCCCCTCCTCCCCTCCCACTCCCAATTCTATGCATCATCTCAGTAGTCCGTCTGTATTTTTCATTTCTACTGTCTCTTCTCTCTTTTGATCTCATAGCTACGATCTCCATACTTCTCTTTTCCCCTTTTACTGCTACTGTCTATCCCTGAACATCACTATCTGTTCTCTGTTTGGCCCCCACTGCTACCGTCTTCACTCATTTCTCATTGTCTTCCAATGTCACATTCTCTCTCCCACATCACTGTCTCCTCTCTCTTTCTCTCCCACTGGTACTGTTCCCTCTCTCTTCCACTGTCGCTATTTCTATGCTCCCCTTCTTCAGCACAAAAAATCACGAATATGTCCGCATCACAAAATTTTTGGTGACTAAGGCAAAAGAGGTTGACGCAGCTGGTTCCCCATTTTTGTTATAATGGTTCAAATGGCTCTAAGCACTATGGGACTTAACATCTGAGGTCATCAGTCACCTAGACTTAGAACTACTTAAACCTAACTAACCTAAGGACATCACACACACCCATGCCCGAGGCAGGATTCGAACCTGCGACTGTAGCAGCAGCGCGGTTCCCGACTGAAGCGCCTAGAACCACTCGTTCACAACGGCCGGCCCCATTTTTGTCTCTGAGTTCTTCAAAGAGGAGTATATTCGTCTTTTTGCGCTCCAGCAGGAGCATTCTTCAACTGGTTCCCTTCTCTTCCCTGTTACAGCAAGGAGTGCTGCTTATATAAACTTCTGTACGTCAGTAAAGTTTTGACTATTCATTTATATGGCCCATTTGAATACTTTGATACATATAAACTACAAATAATATGCATTACATGTGATTAACACAAAACCTTTCGCCTTATATTTTTCCTGGATATTTTGCTGTTATCTATCGCACTTTATCGAAAATGTCCGGATCATGATTTCTATCCTAAAAGAATAATAATGTTATTAGAAATATTATATTGAATTTGCGGTCTTTTCAGTTTTACATAATGATTGGCGGTCATTTTAAGTTCTTTTCAGGCATTTTAAGGATCATTTTAGCAGAACCACTGCAATACTACTTTAGGCATATTTGTACAGGCGTGAAGCGCCTCTTATATAGAGACAGCGCGTGATAAATTTCTATTGCTGAAGAAATCCTGACAAAAAAGATAGTTTGGTGGCCTGAGAACCCTTGCGATGACCCTAGAGCCCTGGTTATGTGTTCACTACGTCAGTTAAAACTGCACTTACGCGTCAGGTCGGGTATTAAGTGCGTACTGTACGTGCATGTGTACGGTAAATTTGAACGTCTGCCTCTGGGTAACGCATAATAATATCGAAAAAAGTTTACAAGTTTCCAGAAATCCCCATCTCAAGAACATATGTCGAAAATTTTTGTGGTATATCTCGAAGAGAAATTATAGAAGTGACCATCCCCAGAATCGGACTTCTCGTATCCCAAAAATGGAGAGTTTTCGGGGTTTTCTCATGAACTGCCCGTGAAGAATTGGTGCTTTTAAGAGCCGCCTAAGGTCCATCCCAATTTACTTGTGCTAGAGGAAGCGTGTAATGTGCAGATTTTGACCTTGTAGCATAGGACAGCTACAGTATGACAGTTCTTCCGATAGGTATACAAATGGTCCCAAGGCCAAGGGCTGTCCAAAACACTTCACCTCTCATCTCTGTTATCTGTAGAACCCGAGATATGCCCCCCTCCCCCCGCTATAAAAAATCACGCGTGGACGGTACTCTAAGTTTACCCATCAGGGTTTCCTGTTCTTCCAGTAATCACAATGAAGCTGCCAAAAATCGCCGTCACACTTTCGTTGGTCTCACCACCACCACCACCACCACCACCACCATCATCATCATCATCATCATCATCATCATCACCATCACCATCATTCACCTGATACTCACTGCCGAAGAAAGTCTGCCGCAGACGACCCTACACATTGCGGTCTTCGACTGCAGCGGTGTTGACGTCACGGCGTGCCTCCGATTATGTCACAGTCTTGGAATTCAGCGGAGGACCTCCGCAGGTAAGGCTGGCTGCGTTTACTGCTACCTGGCAACTGCAGTGATACGACCGTTCTGTGAGCCAAGTTAGCTTGATGTCTGTCGCTACGTGGGTGTATCAAAGTCGCTACTCGCTACTGGTACTTCACTGTTATCCGAAGAATTTAGCAATTTCTGTTACCGATCGTGCGATTAAACTGTGAGCTCAAAATACCTTCCCACATTAACGATGTCGAAAATTATCGATTAGAGCTCTGGTTGATAATAGCGCAGTACTATTGCTGCCATAGCAACCAATGACTCTTCAGTGCTGCTTTCTCGCAATTTGACGTTACTCTCCATCTTCTGTATGTGCTGAACTAACATCGCTATAATGTTATTAAAATCACTATGAATCAACGTTACTCTTATTGGCTCTTGTGCTTTTTCACTTGAGGACAGTAGGCCAATAGCTTTTATAAAGGCTCCTTTGAAAAAAAAAATTAATTTGTTTACTACTACTACTAGCTCTACAGGACCTTTATACTGAAATGTTTCCCACACCACCTTGTATTGTCTTTCTATGTGTGTGAGTAACTGTATGTTCACTGTTGTGGGTAAATACATACAGCGTACACAGGGCGATGTGTGAAACTGATAGCGATTACACGCTTCCGCTGTTGTAGAAATCTGCTCCAGCTGCTGCAGATACCGTGTTGAACTGAAAGTGGTAACCAAAGTACGGAGAAATATTCTTCGGGGCTCTGTTGCTTAGCAATCAGATTGCTTTCAGTTCTGATAAATGACCAGGTACAATTGTGGATTTGAATGGTCCATGAAGTGACTTCTTTTTCGAAGAAAGCATCGAACTATTTCACTAGAACTGAACGCTGTTCTCAAGCTGGTATTTATTATTAAATCACAGTAGAAGTTGTCGGAACTGTTCTCAAGCTGGTATTTATTATTAAATCACAGTAGAAGTATACGCTGGTTGTAGAATAACACGTACCTTCTTGAAATGAACAATATTTTATTGTTCTATTAACTGATTTCCTTCCATATACACATATATTTTACAATGTGAATCAAAAACTCGCAATGGCGTCGATTTTTACATCACAGGAATGGCTCTCTTCTTGTAAAATTACTCTTAACAAGAACAAAAGCTCTATATCCTAAGAATAATTATGTGAACGCTGACCGCCACAGAGTAATAAGCAATATCTTTGTCTCTCTCTCTCTCTCTCGCACTGTCACAGCAAGTTACGTGCATGATACATCATACTTTCCAGCACTCGGACAAATATCCGTTAATCGGCTGTGATTGCTTTTCGTCGTAATATCGAGTAATCACAGTTATTATTTAGTTTGCAATGTTACTTATAATCCGTCTTGATTGCAAAATTTAGTTTGCACTTAACGAAGATTTCCGTAGTTTAATTTCTGTCAGTTTGAATTATTTTCTACTCTTGTAATTGCCCAGGACAGTGCAATGGAACAGTGCACAGTGTCTGACACGGACACAGACGCCAGCTCCGGCAGCCGCCTATTGCGGCGACACTGGAGAACATGACTTGGCACACCCTTGCGGCGTTTATAGCTGCAACATCCATTACTTTAGCCCGTAAGACAAACGGTCATCTCCTTCTCTGTCATTTGCAAATGTATGTATGTACCTTTTAGTGAAGAGAATCCAAACCTTCTTTTGTTTTGTTTTGAAATAAAATCATTTCTGGATTCAACTGTGGCGTCGTGATGCACGGACCTTAGTGGAAACACACTCTTATTCTACTTTGGTTCTATACTTACAATAGTCAAATCATCTCTGAATCTGAATTTCGAAGACAGAACCCCTCGTGTCTTACCTGGTTTCATTTAGGATGGAATTTGTGTTTTGCTATGGCAGAGACTACCAACTGCCGCAGTTTTATCCTTCAATAAATCTTAAAACATTGAAACAATTGTGAAGTAGTTACCCATCGTGACACTGGTTGCCATCTCTGCCAGGGTCTTTACCACACCAGCAGCAACATTTGCTTGACGACGGTGATCTGTTTTTTTTTTTTTTTTTTTTTTTTTTTTTTTTTACTGCACTAGCCCATTTATAGCGTATGAATCAAAGAGTCGCAGAGCCAGAATATTTCTTTTCTATATTTTCCTGGATTGCTTGGAATAAATTGTAGAAATCTGCAACGACCTTTGAAAAACACTAGCTGCTCATATCCTGGATGAAGTCTTTGTCCGCAGTTGTTTACGAGCAGTTCCCACACATTGCGGAAAGCCGCCATATTATCATCTTAGCTCCTACCTTGTCGGCTGAATCTATCCTCTAACCTTATGGTTCTCCTTATTTCTTCAAACCTGTTTATAGAAAAAGTCGTGAAATAACTCTCTCATATGAACATCCCAGCTTCTGTAACTGTCAGGTAATAGAATTCGAAAAAAGGCATTGATTTCCTCGTCTGTGACATTACGCCATTTTTGGCTTTCATAACTGCTGAGCGTGGTCCATCGAGTCGTGTACAATGAGCTATTTCATCCACAACATGATTTGTGATGAAGTAACTCCAAGCATCTTTTCGCATTTGTGTATTTGTTCCCCTAACAGGAACTGGAGAAATTTTCATTACGAGTAAGCGTTCTGCTGGAAGGAGGTGGTGTTTCGCTCCACTGAGTTGCGTCGCCGCCGATGAAAACTTTTTCAGGCTGGGCTGGACCTGTTACATTATTTATATTTTCAAGCTGGGTTGTACTTGATACATTAGTTGTATTTGCATGCTGGGGTGTACCTGCTACGTTATTTTAATTTCTTGGTTGCGCTGTATTAGCTGGCCTGACTATCCTTGGTAAGTCTGAATCATTACATCCCAAGATTCATCAGTACTTTCTTCAGAATCTGAGCTGTCCGACATAGATCTAAACGTGGGGTCAATTTCACATTCGGAAGCGGTACTAGATTCACATTCCTCCAAACATTTAGAGATAATCGTTGAAGCGTTTGGATCATCTGCGTTTATAATATAAGTAGGTTGTCTTTTTCCAGGAGTACTAGATGATTCTATACAGCAAGAAACATTCCTTGGTTAGAAAGAATGTCTTAGTAGTTACTTTGTCACAGAAAGAGAGAAGAAAGAAAAACAGAGAGGATAACAAACATAATTACGTAGGTTAGATATGAGAGGAACACCTCTAACTTCCGAAGTCAACTTCAACAATGATGAGGAAGTCCATTGTTGTTGTTGCTAGAGTCTAGCACGTGCAACAATTGCCAGGATAAAAATATCACAAGCATCAAGATTCATAGACGGACAGAAAATCTCTTGCTAAAGCATTAGATTACAACGGGCCTGAAAAGCTCCCTACATGCATTATGTGCATAGCATTGTAGAACCTTCCCTACACTAAAAACAATATTATCACCTTTCTGTCCGCCTCCGTAGCGTAGCGGTAGCGTTACCGCCTACCATGCAGGGGGGCCGCATTCGATTCCCGGCAGGGGATGAGTATTGTGTGTCCTTCACCATCGGTTTCATCATCATTGGCTCGCAAGTCGCCGAAGTGGCGTCAACTGAAGAGGACTTGCAATACGGCGGCCGAACGGGGCCCCCTGCCAACAATGCCTTACAATCATTTCATTTTTCATTTCATTATTAAGTTTCTTAATCCTAGACTTATTTTTATGGATTACATAAAACAGGGTCCAATTATATATGATTTTAATATGATTAAAGGGATGATTAATTCACTCTCATGCCTGAGCGTTTACGTGGTTAATAAGGATCCAAGTGCCGCTTGTTCTCACCTGTTGACCTCAGCGTATTTACTGCTGGTAGCACAAAATGCCTTCCAGTCGTGATGTCAGCATTCTAAAAAGGGAGAAAGAGGAACTCTGAAGGTATTTCCAGGCAAAAGAAGGTAGTAAGGAACAGTGGAAAATCCTACAAGAACTACAGACAAAAAGTGTGGCAGCAAAACAGCCTACAAAAGTTCATGTAAATGTAAGTTATGTTCATACTCCTAGCATAACCTACATCCGTATTCTCAGTCCTGCAATCAGATAATGATACATCTACTGCTACTACTACTACTACTACTACTAGTAGTAGTAGTAGAATGCAAGTGTAAAAGAGAATGTCATACTTCGTCAGCTGAACATGTTGTGTCGGTAGCTGGGCCGACACCGTGAAGTTGAGATGGCTGAAAAGGCAAGCTAGACTAACGCAGACGGGCGTGATGTACTGGAACAGGATACGTAATTAATGTTAGGAAGAAAAGTACGGAGCAGGATTAATACTTATCTTTAATATCATTTTGGTACATCGATCTTGACGATACACAGGAGACTTTAAGTACAATCACTGTATGGCTAATGCGCCTTGCTAGTTCGTAGCCATTAACTTAGCTGATGGCTATTCTGTCTCTCGGCTAATGAGAGAGAAAGGCTTCGTACAACTGGGCGGTAGCTAGGTTCTCGTACAACTGGGGCGAGTGCTCTCTCGTATCACGAGACCTGCCTTGGTGGTGGCGCTAGGTCTGCGATTACACAGTGGCGACACGCGGGTCCGACATGTACTAAATGGGCCGCGGCCGATTTAAGCTACCACCTAGCAAGTGTGGTGTCTGGCGGTGACACCACAGAACATAAACAACGGCTGTTTTTGGATTTCTACAGATGCACGTTGGAGCAACAGGCAACACTTCTTGGTATTATGCAGCTAAGTATTGTACAGAGAAGATGGCATGTAAAACATGAAGTTCCAGAAGAACGTCACCCACAAACATTGCTATACTGTTGTACACTGAAGTGCCAAAGAAACGGGTATAGGCATGCGTATTCAAATACAGAGTTTAAAGCACCTCAGTTCTACCAATTCCTGAAACATGAGTGGAATTATCCCATTGTTTATTCCTGCACTGGCTTTCAGGTGTCAGATGATTAACCAGGGGAGTAGCATTCATTGCCTGAACTCTGAAAAATGTGCAAAGCGCACAAGATTTACTTGATGAGATGAAAAGATACAATAGGATGATGGAATATATTGCTATCATGACAGGACTGTACTAAACCACGCAGGAAAGGACTTAGATGTTTAACGCTTCTAGCTTTACTACGTATAGTCCACTTACAAATATACATCTGCTTAATTTCGTCACAAATTCCAGATTAAAAACTTTTGTGGGGTGTTTATGTGGAATACATTGCCGAAAAGATTGTGGAAGTCTAGAGAATGTGATATGATAAATTTAGACGCTGTAGTAGAGGTGCCACGCACTGGGTTGCATGGGTTTAAACAACTGGTATAGGGTCCACTAGTTTAATTCATTCTGAGATTTCTGACCACCAGAAGAATTAAGCCGTTACTTTATCATCCTCCACGTTTGCTATTTCTGATGCTACCAAGACTTTTGGCACATATCGGTGTGTAGATTTCTGCTTCATGTTCCTCCTAATGACTGCATAGAAACAAGCAGCATGTACATCACAGCATTAGTTAAGGGTCATACAGACGTACTTGAAAGAACGTTCATCAGCTCTACACGCAGCTTACTTCCCACCAGTTTATCTAAGCAAGGGGGGATGGAGTACTTGCATTGACTGGGCTGGAAACGTACAACAGCAGTCACCATGTAACTAAGAGGAACAATAAACTATTTCCTGGAAGTGATAAAGTTACGCAAGGGTGCCCGTACCTACGGACAAGGAGGGCGGCATGGACCCCTCTCCAGCTCTCAGGGAAAGGAAAAATGTAGTGCAGTCAGGTGTTTTTCTTTCAAGAATATGACTTCAAAGTCGGTATTCGTATTAGACAGGTGTTTAACACGATCAGAACTGTAACTTTTTCTGGCTGTCTACAAGTCATTTTCCTCGCCCCCCCCCTGCCCCACCCCCCTCCCCACCATGAAGCTATCATATGGGCACGGGTACCCTAGCCACGGCTCATATTATATTGATGATTTTAATGCTGTTACAAAACAAACTGTAATAAGTTTGAGTTATGTGCAAATGTTAACAGCTTTAAAACAGAGATAAAAACAATAGAAGCGACAATAGATGTTAGCCAGGAAGGTTCAGTTAGACAACTACAAGTTTTCTCAAGGACTCAAGTTATGGACAAGTATACTGATAAATTTTGCGAGTTGACACAACCAGTGGATATACTGCCAGTTAACCCTAGCATTACCAACGGGGGGGCCTCGTAGGCCCACTGACTCAGTTTTTCTATGTTGTATCCACTCCCTTTGATATATGAACTTGAAAGCAAAGGTAATTGTTCGTTATTGAATGTACTATTGAGTCATTACAGAATTTCGGAATAAAAATGTAATTAAAATTCATTTACTTGATTTAATTCTCTGTGGGCCTTAGAAGCCCACCCGTTGGTAATAGCAAGGAAAGATTTACGAGGTTGAGTCTCTCGTTTCAAATTCTTACCATGAAACGAATTTTGGCATTGTTGCCTTCAGACATATTATTATGAAGCGGACCATTGTTATTTTCAGTGTTTCTGCTGCTGTTGAACCAGCAACATGAGTAGACATCGTTTACGTGATAGTTCCATTGAAAGAGTGCTAGAAGAAGTTTTGAACGAATCAGATTTAGAGGAAAGTGAAGTGGATGATGATTTGGAAGAAATTAGAACTGATTCATCGCCTGAGAATGAAGATGAGGTTGAAGCCAATCCACCAGATGATAATGATACGGAATGTGATAAATTCATTGCAAAAAGTTGACGAGAGTATATTACGAAGCCATCTCGACAATATCGGCGTTCTGTACAAAATATAGTGCGAGAAAGAATGGGGCTAGGACAACAAGGAAGAATTGCGTCTCCGAAAGAGGCTATAGAGCTCTTTTTTACACCTCAAATTATGAATCTAATAAAACTACACTCAAATGAAGAGGCTTCTCGACTAGGTATTCAGCACACAGATGAAGATGAGTTATTTTGTTATATAGGACTCTTGCTAATCATGGGTTCAAATCATGACAATAAGATACCTGTCCAAGATTTATGGTCTTTGCTTCAGGGCCGACAAGTGTACTATGGATCAATGAGTCGGACCCGATTTTTCGAATTGACTAAAATATTGAGGTTTGATGATAAGAACACAAGAGAAATTCGTCGCCAGACTGACAAGTTTGCTCCAATGAGGGAAATTTTTGAAAGCTTCAATTCTTCACTTCCATTGTATTTCATTCCTGGTCTACATACAACAGTGGATGAGATGTTGTCTTTGTTCCGTGGTCGCTGTCCATTCAAGGTGTTTCTAAAAGAAAAACCTGGAAAATACGGCATTCTAATTCGAATGCTGTCTGATTCTGAGACTAGATATGTGATCAGCATGGACATCTATACAGGCAAGTCAGGAAATACACAGCATTCAAATGGACCGATGGAAATTGTAAAGAGACTAATAAAACCTATTGAAAAATCAGGCCGTAATGTTACCACAGATCGGTACTATACTTCAGTGGAGCTTGCTGAGACTCTATGGAATGATTTTCACCTCACACTTGTTGGCACCCTACAGTCTAACAGACGACACATACCTGAAGAGCTGAAGACTACAACTGGCCGCAGTTTAACTCTTCCATCTTTGCTTATACTGACCCTCAGACACAGAGGCCACCAGTTACTCTTGCATCAACGCTAGTCCGCGAGAAGCCAAAACGACTGCTGTTGATGCTTTCAACTTATCACTCAGAAGGGGTGTTGAATGAAGACTCAAAAAAGACTAACATAAATCTTTTACTACAGCACAAAGAGAGGAACAAGAAGATGGCCTTTGTCCCTCTTCTACACACTCATTGACATAGCAGCAATAAATGCATATTCACTCTTCCTCCTCAACTTTCCGAATTGGAAAAAGAATTTGCTAAACCGCAGAAGAGTTTTTATCACTAACTTAGGTCTCGAACTAATAAGATCTCAAGTAGATAAACGGGCACAAAATTTGTATGGACTTCAGAAGCCAGTAATAATGGCAATGGAAAGCATCACACAACGGAAGCTCAGCTGCTCTGTAGAACCATCATCCTCAACAGCAGAACCAGGAACACGTGGACGGTGCCACCTATGCTGCCAAGAAGCTGCATCTAAAAAGATCAAGTACAACAAGCTGGGAAAGTCAACTGTTACCTGCTCTCAGTGCCACAAACACGTCTGTGGGAAACACTGCAGGAAGACAGTGTTGTGTGAAAAATGCGTTGCAGAATGAGACAGTAAATTTTGTTTGCTTCATGTAGTGTATGGAATTAAAAAAGTCGTTTTTATAAGAAAACACTATTTTGAAACATTATTCCAAAAAATATATAAACTGAATCTCGTGATTTGTTCATTTTATTCCTATTATAATAACATCTTTTATTATCCAGTATACAAAAACAATGTCTAAGCATTTTGAATTGTTATTAGAGGTATCAGAAGTAAATAAACTTGATTTATGATAAAATAAATTGTGATATTCTTTATGGGCCTTTGAGGCCCCCCGTTGGTATTACATGTAACAAAAAATACGTTGGTAATGCTAGGGTTAATACAAATTTAACTGGGTACAATATCACAGTAAATACATATTTCAACAACGGATTGGTTCACACAATCTGTGGACCCTTTCCTAAACCAAGGGTACAAAATCGTTGAGGTGGTTGCCAGTGCAATATACCCTCCAGTAACCGTCCAGACTAGAGACAGGTATGAGCATCAAGTCGACTTTTGTGGTGAAGAGTCACAGTACACCAACACTAGAAGCAGGCGTGGAGCATAAGGTGTAAAGCCAGTGCACACAGCTCTCAGTACACCACTTTGCAAACAAAGCGCAACATGATACGTTGGAGACTTAAATCCATAAGCTTTAACCTTTACAATGGCACCACTCAGTATAACAGCCCCATTTCAGTATGATGAGCAAATGATATGTCAGAAACATTTCTCCCACAAACCTTTTGCTGTGGTGATATTTAGTATTAGTGATGAGATTAGGAGTCTCATTCAACACCAGAATGCATCAAAAATTTCAAGCAACAGTTTCCTATCCTTGAAGGGAAAGATTATGAAAAAAGGTGGAAGACCTACAGTGATATCACAACTTAAATGCAATGCTTTCGCCGACTTATTTCTCATTCCACATCGACACGCAAGTCGCCGAAGTGCCGTCAACTCAAAAGACTTGCACCAGGCGACAGCTCTACCCGACGGGAGGAACAACCCGCACGAGATTTCATTTCACCTTCCTATTTCAGTAAGTAAGACATGGAGTGAATGGGATCAAAAGTGACCATACTAAAAGCGATGAAATCACCTCAACCCCTAAAACATATTTTTCCGCACCGACTTTGAACTTTGTACAAAATGCAGGATGGTTGATAGAATCGATGTCGTGGGACTAGGGCCTCCCGTCAGGTAGACCGTTCGCCGGGTGCAAGTCTTTCGATTTGATGCCACTTCGGCGACTTGTACGTGGATGGGGATGAAATGAGGATGATTGGGACAACACAACGCCCAGTCCCTGAGCGGAGAAAATGTCCGATCCAACCGGGAATCAAACCCGGGCCATTAGGTATGACATTCCGTCGCGCTGACCACTCAGCTACCAGGGGCGGACATAGAATCGATAAGTATCCACAATCATTTCAGTGCGTGTATTCCATCCAAGATGCTTATGGTGTACTTTGAAGACTTGAAATGCTTTAACAAGAAAGCAAAGCAAGAACTAAGTCTGGTACGAAGTGCGACGGATAATCACTCAGGAGGGTGAGCCCAAAGAGAATAAAAGCTTGCACTCAAGAGGAAGGTTTGACACTTTTAATGGTGTACTACAAAGATTAACTTTACATTCATCAGAACATTTTGTATTTCCAGTACTGACTGCAGTCAGACAGATATGGACCAGTAAAACTGCTGTTCAGTTAAATGTAAACGCAGGCTTCCATGGCCGTTGTCACAGCCAACAAAGTTATTCTGGGTTTCAGGCCGCATTGTCAACTATCAAATTCCGACTTTTCGGCGACTATTGCAAGACGCCTTCCTCAAGGTGTACTACTGAACTGCTAACTGCAGTACACCCTGAGGAAGGTGTCTTTCAATAGTCGCCGAAAAGTCGGAATATGATAGTTGACAATGCGGCCTCAAACCCAGAAGAATTTTATTGACTGTGCTGTTCATTTCATTATACTGGCACAGAAAACCAACAAGAAGGGGAATCTGAAAAAGGATTCCAGCGTACTCAACAACTGTGAACTAACCAATGATACGATTTACCTTAACCCATAAGAAACCTCTTGAGTCACAAGTTCAATCATTAGTAAGATTCATTTGAAAGCGTTGTGCTAACAATTATGACAGGAAAAATATTAGCTGTTAACAACTCACCGCGTGCGCCAAGAGGGCGACAGAAAAGTAGTCTCCGGGAGGTGCAGAAATCTACCTACTATGGGCTGTATGTGTTAACGTCACGAAATGGACGTTGTCAGTGTACAACAAATGTTTAAAACAAATCATTAACTTTCTCTATATACACCGAATGAAAAATGACTCGTCACAGTGATCACAAAGACACGTGCCGTTAAGACTGAAGATTAACTCCTTGGGAGTTACAAACCGAGCAGGACGCTCAGATAGGTAACCACCCTTAACCCGTAACACACGAGGTGACTTTTCTGAAACGTATACTACGAGGTGCGGTCTCTGAGACCCTTATCTTTAAACTAAGTTTTAAGCTGTAAATCATTTGAAAATTTAATTTATGGTTACAACTACATAAGTGTTGTTTAAATACTCCTTGTTGATTTTATTGCACTAAATAAAGCCAACAGTATTTTATTTTTGTATCCAGCAAAAATCACATACTTTCATGAAGCTTTTTCAATAGTACACAAATTGAGCTGTTAGAGAACAGAATTTTACGTTCTGAAAAATTATGGTATCTCTATAGAAAGCAAATTTTCGCGCAAAACTGATTTCCGGGTTTTAAACTCGCTCATAAAAACAACTCGATAGCCAGAAAAAGAAAGGCTGCAAAATTAATATTCAGTACTGAGATCTACATCTTTCTTTACCACCACTCAGAACTCATTTAATTTTAACTAACACTGTGGTGTCACCGCCAGACACCACACTTGCTAGGTGGTAGCTTTTAAATCGGCCGCGGTCCGCTAGTATACGACGGACCCGCGTGTCGCCACTGTCAGTAATTGCAGACCGAGCGCCACCACACGGCAGGTCTAGAGAGACTTACTAGCACTCGTCCCAGTTGTACAGCCGACGTTGCTAGGAAAGGTTCACTGAGAATTACGCTCTCATTTGCCGAGACAATAGTTAGCATAGCCTTCAGCTAAGTCAATTGCTACGACCTAGCAAGGCGCCGTTTATCCTTTGCTATGTATCTAATGAAGCATGTACAGTAACAAGACCAATGTTCACCAATTGTGGATTAAAGTTAAGTATTCCAGCAGCTACGTACTTTTCTTTATAGCATTCATTACGTATCCTGTTTCAGACCTCACGCCAGCCTGCGTGAGTTTAAGCGCGTGCCTTTCGGTTACCCGTCACTGTGGATTGGCTGTCTTGCCAGTCCACAACAAACACTAAGTGTTTTGTTGGAGAGACAGAAAGGTCCTCATCACCATTGTCCTGAAGTTCTTCGTCTGAATGGTCCTCTTGTTCGCCAGCAGAATTGTGATCACTGGCTATTGAAAAGTCGTTGTCTTCTTCGTCTACTTCTTGTTCTATATCATTGACATCATTCTCCATCCACTGACTAAAAATTTCATCGAACTTGAACTGACGAAAGCAGGTGCGTAGTTCACGAGGTGCAGTCCAGGAGACCCCATCACATGTCAACAACAATCAAACTAAGCGATAGCGCAACTGACAATAACAATTTGTAGGGCTGGTGATTAAAAGAGGGTAGGTGGTGCATAAAAACGTTCCGACATAATTGACCCACGAGAGCGACTTGGAAAATTCTGGCGCGATCTGACCACACCACGTGAGTTAAGGGTTAAAGAATGCATGAAGCATCTTACTGGTGGAAAGATGTGATGAGAACTGACGGAATGTGATCGTATGCAACCGAAACAGAAACAGTCTGGCGTGGAGCTTATCATGAAACTGGCTATCCTTTAAAGCACAGCTGCATATAATGCGGTAATATGTTTTGTAGGCATGAAAAAGAAAAAAAAAGGACATCCAGAGGCTGAATTTGTCCACTGGTTCCAGGTGGGATGAACTGCAACGTCAAGAGGAATAGTTTCCTCTAAAGGGGTATGATTTTTATGCACAGACCTGGAATCAAGCAAAAGCAAGTTTATTTTGATCAGGTATTGGCCAAAAGCAGTTCTCATACCATAGTTGTAGTTCTATTACGCCCACTTTCCGACTCTTGCTTGCTGTGATGTAAAATATTCCCTAGGGCCCTTGCAAGATCACAGCTTCTCACAGAACAATAAATAACTTTCCAACCAATTTACCACCCAGATTAACGGCCGGCGTAATTGTATACGAATGCGGTAAAGCAATGATATTAATTGACCTTGACCCAACTCTGTTGGTACCTCTAATTTCTGGGGTTCCTTTTATACGCATTTCCTCTCGGATACGAATGTCTTAAAGCATTGATGTTAGTTGATCTCGATACAACGCCCTTAGTACCTGTAATTTGCGGGGTTTCTTTCAAACGCATTTCCTCTTCAAATTCCGATTGGTGAGTTGAACACAAATTCCTTGCTGGACGATGGGTTGAGTTTGTTTATCTCATCTACAAATTTTGTTTGAAATTTCGTTACCTTGCGTCTTCCAATTCTGTACCACTGTTTGAAATTATCCAACCCGCCACTGCTTGCCTTGAAATCACTGTAATCTGTGTCACGCGCGTTTCGATGTTCATAACGTAGAACGTTACTATCAAACAGATCCTGTAAATTTTATTGAGCATCTTTGAAATGCGGCTTTGCAGCTTTTGTAATACATGCACCTCGTTCTCCCTTGAATGTCCGTAGTTCTTCTTATGCGCTACACGGTCATATTGCCGCATACTTATTAAAAATCTGTTCATAATTGTTCTTTTTACTACGCTGCGGATATTCCATGTATGTAACAAGGTTAGGAACCGCTTCTTGGACAACGATTGTCCTTTACTACATTTCACGGGAGGTGGGGTTTTGTGGCTCCCCGTCCGACAAGGACGATGAACCACGTTAGTGCCTCACCTGCTCCAGTATCAGTTTCACTTGTTAAGCACATGTGGTCATCATTGTACTCCTTATGTACATCGTCCGCACAATCGGGCGTGTACTTTCCACTGACTCATCTTGCAGAAACGCTATGTCTGTTAGTCATTCAAGAGGAGATTGTAAGAAATTAGTATACCTCGATGTGTCAGAGATCAAATTGTAATTTACCTTCGGGATTACCCTCGTATATATGACACACATACAGTCCACTTCTTATTATCTGTTGTCAGATGATTAGCCAGGGGTGCAGCTTTCATTGCCTGAACTCTGAAAAATGTGCAAAGCGCACAAGGATGAAAAGATACAACAGGATGATGGAATATATTGCTATCATGACAGGACTGTACTAAACCACGCAGGAAAGGAGTTAGATGTTTAACGCTTCTAGCTTTACTACGTACAGTCCACTTACAAATATACATCTGCTTAACTTCGTCACAAATTCCAGATTCCAAAATTTTGTGTAGTGTTTATGAGGACTACATTGCGAAAGAGAATGTGGAAGTCTAGAGAATGTGATATGGTAAATTTAGACGCTGCAGTAGGGGGTGCCACGCACTGGGTTGCATGGGTTTAAAAAAACTGTTATAGGGTCCACTAGTTTAATTCATTCTGAGGTTTCTGACCACCAGAAGAATTAAGCCGTTACTTTATCATCCTCCTCAGGGCTGAAAATCGCGTCATGAACTGCACATCGTCTACACGAGGAGACGTGACCAGCCCTCGGTATTTCTATAAAACAACAGACGACAGTGTGTGAGTATCATGTGGAAATATATGGAGACATCTAGACAAACATACTACTTACGTGAATTTACAGCAAATAGTGTGACTCTCACAAGCATTCCAACGCGAGCGAGGTCATTCATACTTACATACCGTAAGTATCACTTGGAAATACCCACACACATATTTAGAGAGAGAAGAAGAGACTTGCGCATTTCGCGATCCGTAACTGGGCTGACTGCGCTTATTTGGGGCAGCCAACGCACTGGATTCAGTGATAATTACGATTATTCTTTGGCATATCTCAAACTTAGTTCAACAATCCTACGTAAAAGAAAGCAATCTGTCAGATAGCCATGGCAAAACAAAAATATTCACAGATGTGTGAGGATGCGTACTCGCGATGGTAATCTTTGTTAGTTAATGGTGCTGGTTTGGTAATTTCCAAACCTACCTTGCTCAGTAGAGCCTACGAACTCCATTAAAAACTCTAACGCGTAGCCATCCATCAATGAAGACAGTATACTGCAATCTGTAGCAACGGGAAAATATCATCAGATCATGGCTATACACGAACACACGGACAGCGAAAAACACACACACATAAAATTTTTCAGACACATAACTGCAGCTTCGTCAACATTCAAGTGACGGCGCTTGCTCCCGTCATTGCTGTGACCAGACGGATGAAGGGTTTGCGTCGTTAACTACTTGCGGAGGTTGATGCTACTGACAGATGAAGCCATGCAGAATGCAGAATGTCGAGCATGCCATATTTACAGCCTCAGGCGTGAGGTGGAGGCTGGAAGCAGGATGTTCGAGCTGCAGCTAATGGAATGACTTCCCACGAGTATTTTTTAACCAGTCCTCTCTCTGAATTGCCTGTGCAGAGGAAGTAGGATACCCATGCAACCAGTCAATGTAATTACTTCCCGCTATTTTTTCAACCATTAGGAAACGAGGCATGATGTTAACATGAGAGAACCTTTATTTATACAGGTACAGCAAACTTGTACATGAGGGAGGCGCCTTGTTCTATCGAATGTAGTCAGTGTTTGGAGGACTTGACAATGATCAGGAAGTTTATAAAATGTACAGTGATGTCGTGTACTACGGAATACATTCACTGCTTGTTGCACAGGACGTCACTGTGAGGGACCATTATTTATTCAGCTGCATTGTTGTACTGGAATGTGCTGCTGCAGGAAATCTTTAACTTCTACACTCCTGGAAATGGAAAAAAGAACACATTGACACCGGTGTGTCAGACCCACCATACTTGCTCCGGACACTGCGAGAGGGCTGTACAAGCAATGATCACACGCACGGCACAGCGGACACACCAGGAACCGCGGTGTTGGCCGTCGAATGGCGCTAGCTGCGCAGCATTTGTGCACCGCCGCCGTCAGTGTCAGCCAGTTTGCCGTGGCATACGGAGCTCCATCGCAGTCTTTAACACTCGTAGCATGCCGCGACAGCGTGGACGTGAACCGTATGTGCCGTTGACGGACTTTGAGCGAGGGCGTATAGTGGGCATGCGGGAGGCCGGGTGGACGTACCGCCGAATTGCTCAACACGTGGGGCGTGAGGTCTCCACAGTACATCGATGTTGTCGCCAGTGGTCGGCGGAAGGTGCACGTGCCCGTCGACCTGAGACCGGACCGCAGCGACGCACGGATGCACGCCAAGACCGTAGGATCCTACGCAGTGCCGTAGGGGACCGCACCGCCACTTCCCAGCAAATTAGGGACACTGTTGCTCCTGGGGTATCGGCGAGGACCATTCGCAACCGTCTCCATGAAGCTGGGCTACGGTCCCGCACACCGTTGGGCCGTCTTCCGCTCACGCCCCAACATCGTGCAGCCCGCCTCCAGTGGTGTCGCGACAGGCGTGAATGGAGGGACGAATGGAGACGTGTCGTCTTCAGCGATGAGAGTCGCTTCTGCCTTGGTGCCAATGATGGTCGTATGCGTGTTTGGCGCCGTGCAGGTGAGCGCCACAATCAGGACTGCATACGACCGAGGCACACAGGGCCAACACCCGGCATCATGGTGTGGGGAGCGATCTCCTACACTGGCCGTACACCACTGGTGATCGTCGAGGGGACACTGAATAGTGCACGGTACATCCAAACCGTCATCGAACCCATCGTTCTACCATTCCTAGACCGGCAAGGGAACTTGCTGTTCCAACAGGACAATGCACATCCGCATGTATCCCGTGCCACCCAACGTGCTCTAGAAGGTGTAAGTCAACTACCCTGGCCAGCAAGATCTCCGGATCTGTCGCCCATTGAGCATGTTTGGGACTGGATGAAGCGTCGTCTCACGCGGTCTGCACGTCCAGCACGAACGCTGGTCCAACTGAGGCGCCAGGTGGAAATGGCATGGCAAACCGTTCCACAGGACTACATCCAGCATCTCTACGATCGTCTCCATGGGAGAATAACAGCCTGCATTGCTGCGAAAGGTGGATATACACTGTACTAGTGCCGACATTGTGCATGCTCTGTTGCCTGTGTCTATGTGCCTGTGGTTCTGTCAGTGTGATCATGTGATGTATCTGACCCCAGGAATGTGTCAATAAAGTTTCCCCTTCCTGGGACAATGAATTCACGGTGTTCTTATTTCAATTTCCAGGAGTGTATGTGAGAGTCCATTTGTGCAGTACATAAATACACTTTACGATGAGAGACCTATTGTGCAGATACACTGAAGCGCCAAAAAAACTCGTATCGGCAAGCGTATTCAAATACAGAGATACATAAAGAGGCAGAATACGGCTCTGCCGTCGGCAACGCCTATATAAGACAAGTGTCTGCCGCAGTTGTCAGATCGGTTACTGCTGTTACAATGGCAAGTTATTAAGACTTAAGTGAACGTGGTGTTATAGGCAGCGCACGAGCGATGGGACACACCATCTTCGTGATAGCGATGAAGTGGGAATTTTCCCGTACGACCATTTCACGAATGTACCGTGAATATGAGGAAACCGGAAAACATCAAATCTTCGACATCGCTGCGGCCGGAAAGAGAACGGGACCAACGTTCCTGAAGGGAATCGTTCAACGTGACAGAAGTGCAACCATTCCGCAAATTGCTACAGATTTCAGTGCCGGACCGTTAACAAGTGTCAGCGTCCGAACTATTCAACAAAACATCATCGATATGGGCTTTCGGTGCCGAAGGACCCCACTCGTGTACCCTTGATGACTGCACGACACAATGCCTTACGCCTCGCCTGTGCCCGTCAACACCCACATTGGACTTGAAACATGTTGCCTGGTCAGACAAGTTTCGTTTCAAATTGTATCGAGTGGATGGACGTGTACGGGTATGGAGAGAACCTCATGAATCCATGGACCCTGTATGTTAGCAGGCCACTGGTGAAGCTGCTAAGGCTCTGGGACCTCTGATACGTCTAGATATGTCTCTGACAGGTGGTACATACGTAAGCATCCCATCTGATCACCTGCATCCATTGATGTCCATTGTGCATTCCATCGGGCTTGGGCGATTCCAGCAAGACAGGACGACACCCCACACAATCATAATTGCTACAGAGTGGCTCCAGGAACACTCTTCTGAGGCGCTTCAGTCTGGAACAGCACGACCGCTACGGTCGCAGGTTCGAATCCTGCCTCGGGCATGGATGTGTGTGATGTGCTTAGGTTAGTTAGGTTTAAGTAGTTCTAGGTTCTAGGGGACTGATGACGTCAGAAGTTAAATCCCGTAGTGCTGAGAGCCATTTGAACGAACTCTTCTGAGTTTAAACACCTCCCCCTGGCCACCAAACTCCCCAGACATGAACATTATTGAGCAGATCTGGGTTGCCTTGCAACGTTCTGTTCAGAGGAGACCTCTAGCCCCTCGTACCCTTGGTGTAAGTTCCGTCCATCACTACTTCAGTCATTAGTCGAGTCCATACTACGTTGCGTTGCGGTAGTTCTGCGTGCTAGCGGGGGCCCTACGCTGTAAGAGGCAGGTGTGCCAGTTCCTTTGGCTCTTGAGTGTAGAATGCATGCATTATATAGTGAAAAGAATGGACTGGTGGATGTTATAAAGTTTCCTTGGTGTTTTATAGTGAATAAATACGCTGACGGCTGTTGTAAACTTTTATAGAAGAAATCCTTTGTGCATAATAATGCCAGCACTATATCGTATATATTTATACCGATTGATCAGAATTGTGATGTGACATCTGCTCTGTCTAGGCAAAGAACTTGAACATGTAGAAAGGTCACTGTAGTGGAGCGGAGCAGTGTGCACTTCTTGTTGGCTATCTGGCTACTTCACAAGAGGTAGTACTTACAGATGCTGTAGAATGAGGCACTTGTACGTGTTTATAAGGCGGTAGCTGATGCGCGCCTTATAAACATCTGGGTATCGTGACACGCACGGGCTTCCGATGTCTCGTGGCGTCCGAGTGCCGTAGGTGAAGCGACAGCAGGGGTACGTATTCTGCACTCCATCGCTACACACGAGTCAGTAAGTGCAATGTGATGTATTTTAACACGCTGATAATACGATAACTAGTGCTTCACATGTTTCTAACGATCGTAATACTTCAGTATGTAATGGAAGAACTACCTCCTCAAATTTTTTAAAAATTTATAATTAGATATTAGCGCTGTGCTGGTGTGTTTTCTGGAAGATGCAGAACCACTGTAATGACAAAGCATCTGATGTAAATTATAGGAGGGCGCGCTGAAAAGTAATTTTTACGTGAAAACTCTTAAAGCTTTTTAAATAAAGCATACGTTATTAACATTCTACATCTTTATTCTTCATGTCTACATATTTGGAGTCCTCTGCGACTACAGGGCTCCGAATTTTGGTGCGTAACATGGCGGTGCGTAACATATCTATGTCGGTGGGTAAGACACAGATGCTGTAATCAAGATTCGAAGAGTTCTTCCGCAGATGGAGCACTCCTTTCGTCAACCTGACAATGCCAGACTACCCACGAGCGCTGCGACATTTCCAACAATCCGATGCCCCGTGTTCACTATCATTGACCATCCTCCATACACTCTCGACTTGGCCTCATCCGATTTCCATCTGTCTCCAAAACTTACAGAACACCGTTAAGGACTTCGTCTCGATAGTAATGAAGCGGTGCAAGCAGAGGTGAGGTTGTGGCTCAGTCAACAATGTCTCCAACATTCTGTACTGGCGGTATCGAGAAACTGGAGTCTCGTTTGGAAAAACGTGTTTGCCGCCAGGGTGACTAGGTTGAGAAACACGTATGTAGACACGAGGAATAGAGATGTAGAACCTTTACAACGACTTGTTTTATTTAAAAAGCTTTAAAAGTTTTCGCATAAAAAATTCGGAGGCGTTACTTTTCAGCACATCGTCGTAAAACTCTGAGAATACTGGTAAAGCGATATGCACATATACAGATGGTCGCGTGCAAAAAGGTATAAAAGGACAGTGCACTTCGCGCCATTTTTTCAACCAAAAGTAAACGAAGGATGATGCTGACATGAGAGAATTTGTATTAATTATACAGGTACAGCAAACTTGTATACGAGGGGAGAGCTGCCATCTGTACTCGGGTGATTCGTGTGAAAAGGTGTCCGACGTGATTACGGCCGCACGAGCGGGAATTAACAGACACTGAATGCGAAAAGGTAGATGGAGCTAGGCGCATCGGACATTTAATTTCAGAAATCTTTACGGAATTCAGTATTCCACAGTGTCAAGAGTGTGCCGAGAATGCCTCATTACAGGCATCACCTCTCACCACGGACAACACAATGACCGACGGCCTTCACTTAGCGACCGAGAGCAGCGGCGTTTGCTCAGAGCTGCCAGTCCTGACAGAAAGCAACACCGCTGACAGACAAGCAACACTGCGCTAAATAACCGCAGAAGCCAATGCGGCACATACGACGAAAGAACGATGTGGCGAAATTCAGCGTTGTCCACAAACGACCAGCAGACGAGCGACGCGACTGACGGTGCTAGCAGCACTTGGTGCGCATCGCCTCTTCTGGGCTCTAGACCGTACCAGTTGGACCCTAGGCGACTGGGAAAGCGTGGTCTGATCAGATGTGTCCCGATTTCACTTGGCAAGAGCTGTGTGGCGCAGACCCCACGAAGCCATTAACCCAAATGGTCACCAGGGCACCTTGCAAGCTGTTGGTGGCTCCATAACGGTCTAGGCTGTGCTTACAAGGAATGGATTGGATACTGTGGACATTCGCCGACTTGGAGGCCATTTACAGCTACTCATGGATTTAATGTTCCCAAACAACGATGGTATTTTTATGGATGACAATGCGCCATTTCACCGGGCCACAGTTGTTCGTGATTGGAATAACATTCTGGACAATTCGAGCGAGTGCTCTGGATACCCAGGTCGCCCGACATGAATCCCATCAACATTTGTGGAATGTAATGGAGAGGTCAGTTCGTGCACGAAATCCTGCACCGGCAGCGCTATCGCACTTCCGGACTGCTATGGAGGCACATTTCTGTAGGGGACTTCCACCGACTTGCCGAGTCCATGCTACGTCGAGCTGCTGTAAACCGTGGAACAAACCTGCTCACTTCGGCATAAGCCCCTTCTGTTCTTCTCGGTAGCCGCGCTGGCACCAAAACTGGCTGAAAGATGTTAGTTCTACTAATCGTCCATAGCAATAATGTCGTCGATACCAGATGTAGCTTTAAACCCCTTTAATCACACTCTTGGTGTAAAGTAATCACTGCTAATCAGACCTCGCATATATACACATAAAAAAAAAATGCAGCACCTCGGTTCTGAGAGTTCCGGAACCTGTACAGAAAATTGGAATAGAGATCAACATAAACATCATTTCCGCCCTTCTTATTGCTCATGAAAACCACACATTGCATGTTGTACCGCCATACAGCGAGACATTCAGAGGTGGTGGTCCAGACTGCTGTACACACTGGTACCTCTAATACCCAGTATTACGTCTTCTTACATTGATGCATACCACTATTCGTCGTAGCATACCATCCACACGTTCATCAAGGCACTGTTGGTCCAGATTGTCCCACTCCTCAACGGTGATTCGGCGACGATCCCTCATATTGGTTTGTGGGTCACGTCGTCCACAAACAGCCCTTTTCAATCCATCCCAGGCACGTTCGATATGGTTCATGTCTGGAGAACATGCTGGCCACTATAGTCGAGCGATGTCGTTATTCTGAAGAAAGTCATTCACATGATGTGCACGATACGGGCGCGAATTGTCGTCCACGAATGCGAATGCCTCGCCAGTATGCTGTCAATATGGTTGCACAATCGTTCGGAGGACAGCATTCACGTATCGTACATGACCACCAGCGGCGTACGTCGGCCCCACATAATGCCACCCCAAAACATCAGCGATCCTCCACCTTGCTGCACTCGCTGGACGGCGTGCCTAAGGCGTTCAGCCCGACCGGGTTGCCTCCAAACACGTCTCCGACGATTGTCTGGTTGAAGGCATATGCGACACTCGGCGGTGAAGAGAACGTGATGCCAATCCCGAGTTATCCGTTCGGCATGTTGTTGGACCCATCTGTACGGACCTCGCCATGGATGTCGGGAGTGAAGTTGCGCATCAAGCAGCCTATTGCGCAAAGTTTCAGTCGTAACACGACGTCCTGTGGCTGCACGTAAAACATTATTCAACATAGTGGCGTTGCTATCAGGGTTCCTCCGAGCCATAATCCGCAGTTAGCGGTCATCCATTGCAGTAGTAACCCTTGGGCAGCCTGAGCGAGGTATGTCATTGACACAGTTCCTGTCTCCCTGTATCTCCTCCATGTCCGAACAACATCGCTTTGGTTCACTCCGAGACGCCTGGACACTTTCCTTATTGGGAGCCCTTCCTGGCATAAAGTAACAATGCGGACGCGATCGAACTGCAATATTGACCGTTTAGGCACGGTTGAATTACAGACAACACGAGCCGTGTAGCTCCTTCCTGGTGCACTGCTGGAACTGATAGGCTGTCGGACGCCGTCCATCTAACGTGCGCTGCTCATGCATGGTTGTTTACATCTTTGGGCGGGTTTAGTGACATCTCTGAACAGTCAAAGGGACCGTGTCTGTGGTACAGTATCCACAGTCAACGTTTATCTTCAGGAGTTCTGGTAACCGGGGTGATGCAAAACTTTTTTTGGATGTGTCTAGTTCAAACTAAAGGAAAGCAGATTGTTACCAGTACACTAGTTCATAGATTGATAAATTGTCCTAGTGTAGTAATCACACAACAGAGTCTAGTGGTTCAAACACTTCACAGGTGCCAAGAACTTAACGCATCGGTTCGCCAAATCAATACCCTCATACACATTTACGGAACTAGAAACAGTTAACACAGTACACCAAAATAATCAGTAACACCGCCCTGCTAACCAGTCATCTTTCATAGGGATCAGCAATCACACGGAATTAATTTGTAATTACTGTCAAAAAGTTATGAATTAAACCCACAAGTGAAGAAAACGAAGTATTCGCAATGTATTCGATAGTTCAGAATTTTAGTTATCGGACTAGGGCACACTGCTCACCACAAGAGACACAGGTGTTGCTCACGTGACTCTCAGCCGCAGACTGCCTGACCTCAGCTGTGATGGGCCTATATGTAGTGTCGCCTAATATATAGTGTCGCCTATGAACAATACATTTTGCACTACTCATTATTAACAGGAGCCATCTTAAACAAAATATTTTATGACGCTCAAAACATTGAATTTTCTAATTAACTGACAAATTTTGCACCTCAAATGGAACACAAAAAATACATCAACAAAATTTGATGCCAAATTTCAGCATCAAACAGTAATTTTGACATTATTTGTAACTGAAGTAAGTAATGGTCTAAAGCTTTAACGTTAATTAATTTGGAAGATAATTAGTTTCAGATAGTTTTAGATAGCTTACAGAAAAGTTGGGCCGGCCGCGGTGGTCTAGCGGTTCTAGGCGCGCAGTCCGGAACCGCGCGACTGCTACGGTCGCAGGTTCGAATCCTGCCTCGGGCATGGATGTGTGTGATGTCCTTAGGTTAGTTAGGTTTAAGTAGTTCTAAGTTCTAGGGGACTGATGACCACAGTAGTTAAGTCCCATAGTGCTCAGAGCCAGCCAGAAAAGTTGGAGATATGTAATTTCAAACGACAGGCGTTAATATACCGAAATACGTTTCCTACTGCTCACTAAATATGTAAGCTCGTACTGTCTGAACCTTTTCAATTAACAGTTTTGCAAAATTAACGAAGTTTCTGATCACTGCAACTATGTTAGCAAGTAGCGTGTAATGAGTAATGGAATTCAATGGGATTAAGCTCATTTCATCATCATCATCATAATCATCATCAGCCAATTCAATCATTAAATGATGTGGCCTCTTCGAGTCGTGGATTCAGGTAGGCTTTCAGCAGTCTTCTCCAAGTGGGACGGTCTTGGGCAGTTCTCTGCCAGGAGTTGCCAGCGATCTTCTTGATGTCTTTGCCCCATCTGTCTGGTGGTCTTCCTCTAGGCCTCCGGTGCTCTCTCGGACTCCACTCCAGTACTAGCTTCGTCCATCTGTTGTCTTTGCTTCTTGCGACGTGGCCAGCCCACTGCCATTTCGAGGAACCTACTGACTCTAAGATGTCGCTAACCTTCGTCACAGACCGGATGTCGTCTGCCCTTTCCCTAACCTTTCTTGTATAGCCCAGCATTGTTCTCTCCATGGCTGTCTGTGTTGTGACTTGGCAAGACAGCCAAGTCACAATGAGAGGAAGCCGAAAGGCACGCGCTTAAGCTCACGCAGACTGGCGCGAGGTCTGGAACAGTTAAGAGAATTAATAGTAGCAAATAAAGTACGTAGTTGATATAACACTTAACTTTAACCCACAATTGTAGAACATCTCTCTTGACGGTACATGTTATAACCACAATATAAAATAATATCAAATGCTATGGCGCCTTGCTAGGTCGTAGCAAATGACGTAGCTGAAGGCTATGCTAACTATCGTCTCGGCAAATGAGAGCGTAATTGTCAGAGTAGCATCGCTAGCAAAGTCGGCTGTACAACTGGGACGAGTGCTAGTAAGTCTCTCTAGACCTGCCGTGTGGTGGCGCTCGGTCTGCTATCACTGACAGTGGCGACACGCGGGTCCGACGTATACTAACGGACCGCGGCCGATTTAAAGGCTACCACCTAGCCAGTGTGGTGTCTGGCAGTGACACCACAGTCTGTGCTGTTCTAAGTTTCCGTTTTGTAAATGAGTTCAGTGTCCATGTCTCGCAGCCATACGTCATCACAGGAAGAATGCATCGATCAAATACTGCTTTCTTCAGATTTACTGGCATTTTTGATCTGAATACTGTTGAATTCTTCCCAAATGCTTGCCAGCCAAGCTTGATGCGTCGATAGATTTCTGGCCTTATGTTTCCCTTCATATTTATAATCTGGCCAAGGTAGACATATTCACTGACCTCTTCTAATAGACTGTCCTTGACTTTCACATCTCCAGCTGGGACGCATTTGTTGGACTTTTGTTTAGGAAAGGTTCATGTTCATTTATGAATCTGAAATTAACACGCGATCACCGGATACTAGGTGCACTATCATACTGCCTTTATCATAGTTTACGAAAAAATTTAGAAAATCTTGTGAGACAGAAAAACACAGCAGATGAGACTGGAACTCAACTCGCTGCGTCTCATAGTCCGGGCAAAAGGAGGTTCGACACGTTATTAGGAGGTATCGCATGACTTTTGTCACCTCAGTGTAATTCATCCAACAGGCCATTTGAATTTCCTGGTATTTTTGTAACCAATAAGAAAATATGAGTAGTGGAAGGGAGACAGGGGGAGTAGCGGATGGGGCAAGCGGCAACTTGTGTCGGATTTATAAACACCTGGGTCTTACATAAGTAAACGGTAAGGGCATTGTCGCACTGTTTATTTACATTAGGGTTATAAATTACACATGCTCAAACATGACTTAAGAGCATAAGTTAGTGGTTTGGAGATCTAGGGGCAATGCAGGCCGCATTCATATCCGCAGCCAATAGTATAATGTCCATTTGGATTTCTTATCATTTATATATCACCCAGCTGGCTTACAGAAGTACGGGAGGGGAAGGTATTAGTGGAATGGAGAGGATGACCCTAATGCAGTACGCGTGTTTGTTTACATAAGGAGATTTGGCGACAATCTTGAGTGGGATCGCGTGTACCCTCCACCTTTACTGACGACTCCGCGAGACTGTCATCAATACAATGGTCATCTTGTTCTATCATTTCAGTGGTAGTGATGGATCGACATTCACTGTTACGTAATAGTTATTTGTAAAGGGCAGGTGTTAATAGCGATGATCCAGCCACTTCTTGTGGTGGTAAATGGTTGTAACGTAAACGATGTACGTCCTGAAAATGTTGCACCTAATCACTGTATTTATTATTAATTTGCAAACTTCAGTTATATTGAAATTAGTGTATATATAACAGTAACTGCATCGAATATTGCATAAATGGCACCCACAGTCCAGAGTCGTGTCTCTTCTGCCACCCATCGAGGTCACTTATCTGTCAAAACTTTGCAGAATGGAACAGTTAACTCCACCTGACAAGGCCACCACGTAGACACATTACATCATTTTCGGTGTATCTGCAGTGTGTTATTTCAGTGTCAAGAGCCACATCGATCACATTTTACAGATCTTTGCCACCAGCTGTTCCATTCCTCTGTGATTCAGTTACTTCACTGAAATTTTACATTTGCACTTTGATAACGAGTAATGGAAAAATGTACACCGACTTTTCTTTGCGGACTATAACTATGTAAGTACCGCATGCGTTAACATACAACATTATTTCAAGCAAATGTTTAACATTTTGCGAAACCATACCTCATTTACTGACCTCGCGGATCTGCTGGTCATTATTGACTGATTAACGGAATTGTTTCTTCAAATGTTTACTGTACTCAAAAGGAGAGATTTACAAATAAATTACCTTGATGGGTGGTGGAGCACACACAACACGCTGTTATGTTAAAATAATTTGTGTTCGGTCTTAACCGCCCGAGCCGAAGTAGGCTTGCTTGCCCTTTGCGAACGCTCGTAGTCGCAACCGGCCTCCAGAACGGCCCGCAGCTGCTGCAGGAAAGCGAGTTTCATCACACGAGGACGTTGCCGTCCGCCTGGAAGGTCATGGCCGTCGAGCACATGGAGGACGCCGCCAGCTGTGGACTGGCGTGCGAGTGTTCCACGGTATGTGGTGGCAAACTCTCGCCGATAGATCTGTACCTACAGATTGGAAAATTGCGCAGGTCGCACCAGTGTTTAAGAAGGGGAGTAGGAGCGGTGTACCGTAGGCCTCTAGAAGAGCGTAGCGTTCCAAAGGATTGGAAAAGGGCACAGGTCATCCCCGTTTTCAAGAAGGGACGTCGAACAGATGTGCGGAACTATAGACCTATATCTCTAACGTCGATCAGTTGTAGAATTTTGGAACACGTATTATGTTCGAGTATAATGACTTTTCTGGAGACTAGAAATCTACTCTGTAGGAATCAGCATGGGTTTCGAAAAAGACGGTCGTGTGAAACCCAGCTCGCGCTATTCGTCCACGAGACTCAGGGGGCCACAGACACGGGTTCCCAGGTAGATGCCGTGTTTCTTGACTTCCGCAAGGCGTTCGATACAGTTCCCCACAGTCGTTTAATGAACAAAGTAAGAGCATATGGACTATCAGACCAATTGTGTGATTGGATTGAAGAGTTCCTAGGTAACAGAACGTAGCATGTCATTCTCAATGGAGAGAAGTCTTCCGAAGTAAGAGTCATTTCAGGTGTGCCGCAGGGGAGTGTCGTAGGACCATTGCTATTAACAATACACATAAATGACCTTGTGGATGACATCGGAAGTTCACTGAGGCTTTTTGCAGATGATACTGTGGTGTATCGAGAGGTTGTAACAATGGAAAATTGTACTGAAATGCAAGAGGATCTGCAGCGAATTGACGCATGGTGCAAGGAATGACAATTCAATCTCAATGTAGACAAGTGTAATGTGCTGCGAAAACATAGAAAGATAGATCCCTTATCATTTAGCTACAAAATAGCAGGTCAGCAACTGGAAGCTGTTAATTACATAAATTATATGGGAGTACGCATTAGGAGTGATTTAAAATGGAATGATCATATAAAGTTGATCGTCGGTAAAGCCGATGCCAGACTGAGATTCATTGGAAGAATCCTAACGAAATGCAATCCGAAAACAAAGGAAGTAGGTTACAGTACGGTTGTTCGCCCACTGCTTGAATACTGCTCAGCAGTGTGGGATCCGTACCAGATAGGGTTCATAGAAGAGATAGAGAAGATCCAACGGAGAGCAGCGCGCTTCGTTACAGGATCATTTAGTAATCGCGAAAGCGTTATGGAGATGATAGATAAACTCCAGTGGAAGACTCTGCAGGAGAGACGCTCAGTAGCTCGGTACGGGCTTTTGTTAAAGTTTCGAGAACATATCTTCACCGAAGAGTCAAGCAGTATATTGCTCCCTCCTACGTATATCTCGCGAAGAGACCATGAGGATAAAATCAGAGAGATTAGAGCCCACACAGAAGCATACCGACAATCCTTCTTTCCACGAACAATACGAGACTGGAATAGAAGGGAGAACCGATAGACGTACTCAGGGTACTCTCCGCCACACACCGTCAGGTGGTTTGCGGAGTATGGATGTAGATATAGATGTAGATGTAGATGTAGATGTAGATGTAATCCATCGAACTACAGACCTATATCACTGACGTCGGTTTGCAGTAGGATTTTGGAGCATATACTGTATTCAAACATTATGAATCACCTCGAAGGGAACGATCTATTGATACGTAATCAGCATGGTTTCAGAAAACATCGTTCTTGTGCAACGCAGCTAGCTCTTTATGCGCACGAAGTAATGTCCGCTATCGACAGGGGATCTCAAGTTGACTCCGTATTTCTAGATTTCCGGAAAGCTTTTGACACCGTTCCACACAAGCGACTTCTAATCAAGCTGCGGACCTATGGGGTATCGTCTTAGTTGTGCGACTGGATTCGTGATTTCCTGTCAGGAAGGTCGCAGTTCGTAGTAATAGACGGCAAATCATCGAGTAAAACTGAAGTGATATCAGGTGTTCCCCAGGGAAGCGTCCTGGGACCTCTGCTGTTCCTGATCTATATAAATGACCTGGGTGACAATCTGAGCAGTTCTCTTAGGTTGTTCGCAGATGATGCTGTAATTTACCGTCTAGTAAGGTCATCCGAAGGCCAGTATCAGTTGCAAAGCGATTTAGGAAAGATTGCTGTATGGTGTGGCAGGTGGCAGCTGACGCTAAATAACGAAAAGTGTGAGGTGATCCACATGAGTTCCAAAAGAAATCCGTTGTAATTCGATTACTCGATAAATAGTACAAGTCTCAAGGCTGTCAATTCACCTAAGTACCTGGGTGTTAAAATTACGAACAACTTCAGTTGGAAATACCACATAGATAATATTGTGGGGAAGGCGAGCCAAAGGTTGCGTTTCGTTGGCAGGACACTTAGAAGATGCAACAAGTCCACTAAAGAGACGGCTTACACTACACTCGTTCGTCCTATGTTAGAATACTGCTGCGCGGTGTGGGATCCTTACCAGGTGGGATTGACGGAGGACATCGAAAGAGTGCAAAAAACTGCAGCTCGTTTTGTATTATCACGTAATAGGGGAGAGAGTGTGGCAGATATGATACGCGAGTTGGGATGGAAGTCATTAAAGCAAAGACGTTTTTCGTCGCGGCGAGATCTATTTACGAAATTTCAGTCAGCAACTTTCTCTTCCGAATGCGAAAGTATTTTGTTGAGCCCAACCTACATAGGTAGGAATGATCATCAAAATAAAATAAGAGAAATCAGAGCTCGAACAGAAAGGTTTAGGTGTTCGTTTTTCCCGCGCGCTGTTCGGGAGTGGAATGGTAGAGAGATGATTGTGGTTCGATGAACGCTCTGCCAAGTACTTAAATGTGAATTGCAGAGTAATCATGTAGATGTAGATGTAGATGTTGGACAACGCCTGCAATATTCGTGACAAGCCACAAACAAAACTCAGAGAAACATTTTTCACGGCAGTATCTACACTGATGGCCAATCAAATTTCGACACCGGAAAGGATAACGAATAACGAAATTCTACGCACTGTGCTTCTGCAGCACAGTACAAGAAAAATGCGAGATTCAATAAGTAACGCCCCACATTTTTTTGTAAGAACATATTTATTGTTAAGAGTCAGACTTTTGTGACAATATACATCAACATGTCTTGTCCATGTTCTATTTTTCTACGTAGTCTCCACCACGTTCTATGGCCGTATGCCAAAATTGTGGAAGAGCATGTATTCCCTGCTGGTAAAAGCTCTTGTCCTGTAGGCGTAGCCATGTTTTCACTGCATGACTGACACTCTCGTCATCCTGAAAATGTGTTCCCCGCAGAGAATCTTTAAGCGGCCAAAAGAGAATAGAAGTCCGAGCATGCCAGGTCTGGATTGTAGGAAGGATGAGGCAACGACGTCCAACTCAATTTGGCGATGTGTTCCCGAGTTCTCAGACTCGTGTGTGGGCGTGCGTTATCGTTTTGGAGCAAGGTTTCTGCTGGATTCTTGTCCGATCGAACACGTCGGAAACGGTTCTTGAGTTTACTCAGTCTTCATATATACCTTTGAATTGACGATTGACCATCTCGGGATCACATCCACGAGAATGACGCTATCACAGTCCCAGAAGACTGTCACCATGACTTTTCCGGCAGAGGGGGTTCTCCTGAATTTCTTCTTTTGTGGTGAATGAGGATGATGGCACTCCATGGACTGCCTTTTTGTTTCCGCCGCAAAGTGTTGCACCCAGCGTTCGTCCCCCGTAACTATCCGTGGCAGAAACGCCTCTCCGTCGGTCTCAAAACTCTCCAACAATTCAGATGAAATGGCCTTTGAATCTTACGGTCCGCTGTGAGAATTCGTGCAACCATTGTGAGCACCTCTTTGAATATCCGAGACTCTCGATAGTTGCAGACGCACTTCCAATGCAGCCCGACAACTGTAGAGCAAAGTGTCGAGTTGTGATGTGCCGGCCGGCACAAATAATGGCGTCCGCACGATTCAGCATGTCTGGAGCAGTGGCTGTCACATGACGTCCCGGGGGCGGCTGATCACGGAGCTCTGTTTCTGCCTTTCCTGAGTCTGTAACTTTCTTTACTCATCACCCAACTGTACTATCAACTGCAGTATCGCCATACACTGCGCACAAACGTTTATGGATGTTCACCACGGTTTCTTTTTCTGCGCACAAGATTTCAATAACAGCACGCTGCTTGTAACGTGAGTCGTATGTAGACGCCATTTTGACGCTCTACTAGGCTCTGCCATCTGCCAAAGCGGTTCGAAGCTTCACCGTCGCAAAGATCAAACATCAAATGTGAAGCACCAACACTACGTTGGTCTATGAATATTAATGGCTTTTTTTTTAAAAAAAATATGGGGCATTGCTTACTGACGGACCCTCGTATGTATGCTCCAACCTTATTCATGCACATAACTCGAAAATGTAATTATTTTGATTATAGTCAGTGACGTACAAGAACAGCGGTATATTCAGTTTATCCATTAGAAGCAGTTAAGAAAAAAGAACGTTATCTTTAATCTTAGAGTAAAAGAGAGAAGGTGAAATTAACTCAATATTTATTCGTACGAATAACGCACGCACTAGCCTTATTTACAGAATTGTGATTTTCAGATCCTATATTCACCGAACGCAAGAAAATATCATCGTTTTTACAGTATCTCAAACTAGTCACCCGGGTGGTGGGACGGGAGGACACTGATAATGAAACGATAATTCCATGCCCAAGCGCACGTGCGGGGAAATTACTGATTTTATTGTACTTCGGGAATAACGGGAACATGCCAGAGGATTTTAGCTCCCGCTGCAAGGATCAACGGCGCCTACATATCCCCACACGGCAGCATTCACGAAGTATTCACAGTAGTAGTTAAATTGCGTCAATTTTTTTTCGCGAAACGTTGGGAGTGCCATTACAGCATCATTAAAACAAAACTGAGGAACAAAAGGAGCACATTATGTACCTATGGAAAAACCATGCGACGTTCAAAGTTTTTTCTAGTACTACGTGTGTTAACCAACAAAAGAAAGGTGATAAAGACTAAGAAATTACACAAGCAAATTGAAGGAATTTATGTAAGATCAGGTGTTAATCAACTGAAATCAAGAAAAAGATACCGTTGCATACTATTTAACACGCTGAATTACATGAATCCGAGCGGTTCTAGGCGCTTCAGTCTGGAACCGCGCGTCCGCTACGGTCGCAGGTTCGAATCCTGCCTCGGGCATGGATGTGTGTGATGTCCTTATGTTAGTTAGGTTTAAGTATTTCTAAGTTCTAGGGGACTGATGACCACAGTAGTTAAGTCCCATTGTGCTCAGATCCATTTCAACCATTTTACATGAATCATTGTCTGGTACTACATGCAACGAATCAGAAAGATTTAAGCAAATATATTTAAGAAGAAGCGCTGATCGCAACATCGAGACACAACAACATTCATCTGACCATACATGATCAGAATCACGAGAGACATCAACTGATTTAACAGATTAAAAACTGCGAAACACTGAAAATAACGTAAAACACCGTTTAAATAAATTGAACTCAGAGGAGACTGGAAAATCATCTACCTGAATCTCAGTGGTGATCCACAGTGCAGCAGAAAACTTTACCATGTCGTCTTGCCCCGACCAGTCCCTTGAAGAAGCTGTGTTCTTTCTCGTGGTTCTTACATCTCCCAGAATGTTCATCCTGCCGAAACCCTTGCCAAAAACCCGTCACCTCATGCCGACCTCTGCAAACGAAGCCCCTTCATCTCTCCGGACAGGGATTTCCCCGTCTATTCACAGAGCCACAAATATCGAGTTTACACCGTTTTCAAACCGGCAAGTTTATGAAAGTTACTAGCTGACTGCTACAACTATTGTCACTATTAATAACAAGAAAAGGAGCGTTATGAACGTGACACCAACCTACAGGTCTACATCTATAACGATACTCTGCAAATCACACTTTAGTGCTTGGCAGAGGTTCATTGACCATCTTCACAATAGGTCTCTATTATTCCACTCTCGAACAGCACGTGGATAAAACGAAAACATATATCTTCCCTCGAGAGCTCCGATTACCATTATTTTAAAAATATGTTGAACTTTTCTCCCTAAGTAGGTGAGCGCCAACAAAATATTTTCGCATTCGGAGGAGAAAGTTGGTGATTGAAATCTCGCGAGATCCCGTCGCAACGAGAAACGCCTTTGTTTTAATTATGTGCATCCCAAATCCTGTACCATGTCCGTGACACTCTCTACCTATTTCTCAATAATAGAAAACGTGCTGCACTTATTTGGACTTTCTCGATGTACACCATTAATCCTACTGGTGAGGATCCCACACCGCGCAATATTACTGCAAAAGATGATGGATAAGAGTATTGTAGGCAGCCTCCTTAGTAGATCTGTTGCATCTTATAAGCGTTCGGCTGGTAAAACGCAGTCTTTGATTCACCTTCCCCACAATATTCTGTACGTGTCTTTCCAATTTAAGTTGTTCTTAATTCTAAATGGTTCAAATGGCTAAATGGCTCTAAGTTCTACCGTACTTAACATCTGAGGTCATCAGTCCCCTAGACTTAGAACTACGTAAACCTAAATAACTTAAGGACATCACATACATCCATGCCCAAGGCAGGAATCGAACCTGCCACCGTAGCAGCCGCGTGGTTCCGGACTGAAGCACCTAGAACCGCTCGGCCATCTTAATTGTAAGTCCTGGGTATTTAGTTGAACTCACGGCCTTCAGATTTCATAGATTTATCATGTAACCGAAGTTTTATCACTAATGTGGATGACCTCACTTTTCCTTACTTAGGATCAATTGCTAATTTTCGCGCCATACAGATACACTACTGGCCATTAAAATTGCTACACCACGAAGATAATGTGCTACAGACACGAAGTTTAACCGACAGAAAGAAGATGCTGTGATATGCAAATGATTAGCTTTTCAGAACATTCACACAAGGTTGGCGCCGGTGGTGAAACCTTGTTGTGATGCCTCATGTAAGGAGGAGAAATGCGTACCATCACGTTTCCGACTTTGATAAAGGTCGGATTGTAGCCTATCGCGGTTGCGGTTTATCGTATCACGACATTGCTGCTCGCGTTGGTCGAGATTCAATGACTGTTAGCAGAATATGGAATCGGTGGGTTCAGGAGGGTAATACGGAACGCCGTGCTCGATCCCAACAGCCTCGTATCAGTAGCAGTCGAGGTGACAGGCATCTTATCCGCATGGTTGTAGCGGATCGTGCAGCCACGTCTCGACCCCTGAGTCAACAGATGGGGACGTTTGCAAGACAACAACCATCTGCACGAGCAGTTCGACGACGTTAGAAGCAGTATGGACTATCAGCTCGGAGACCATGGCTGCGGTTACCCTTGACGCTGCATCACAGCCAGGAGCGCCTGCGATGGTGTACTCAACGACGAACCTGGGTGCACGAATGGCAAAACGTCATTTTTATTGGAAGAATCCAGGTTCTGTCTACAACAACGTGATGGTCGCATCCGTGTCTGGCGACATCGAGGTGAACGCACATTGGAAGCGTGTATTCGTCATCGCCATACTGGCGTTATCACCCGGCATGATGGTATAGGGAGCTATTGGTTACACGTCTCGGTCACTTCTTCTTCGCATTGACGGCACTTTGAACAGTGGACGTTACATTTCAGATGTGTTATGACTCGTGGCTCTAACCTTCATTCGAACTCTGCGAAGCCCTACATTTCAGCATGATAATGCACGACTCCATGTTGCAGGTCCTGTACGGACCTTTCTGGATACAAAAAATGTTCGACTGCTGCCCTGGCCAGCACATTCTCCAGATCTCGCCAATTGAAAACGTCTGGTCAATAGTGGCCGAGCAACTGGCTCTTTACAATACGCCAGTCATTACTCTTGGTGAACTGTGGTATTGTGTTGAAGCTGCATGGGCAGCTGTACTTGTACACGCCATCCAAGTTCTGTATGACTCAATGCCCAGGCGTAACAAGGCCAGAAGAGGTTGTTCTGGGTACTGATTTCTCACGATCTAAGCACGCAAATTGCGTGAAAATGTAATCACATGTCAGTTCTAGTATAATATATTTGTCCAATGAATACCCGTTTATCATCTCCATTTCTTCTTGGTGTAGCAATTTTAATGGCCATTAGTGTATCTTTTCTGCACTATGGGTCACCACTGATGATTTGTCAGTCATTTCTCTCGTTATTTTTCCTATTCTACTATATTTAAGCTAAGAGTATGGTTGTTTTGGGGGAAGAGACCAGACAGCGAGGTCATCGGTCTCATCGGATTAGGGAAGGACGGGGAAGGAAGTCGGCAGTGCCCTTTCAAAGGAGCCATCCCGGCATTGCCTGGAGCGATTTAGGGAAATCACGGAAAACCTAAATCAGGATGGCTGGACGCGGGATTGAACCGTCGCCCTCCCGAATGCGAGTCCAGTGCTAACCTCTGCGCCACCTCGCTCGGTTTAAGCTAAGAGCTGGTTAACATGTCTCTTCTAAAAAACGAGATTGCCCAAAACTCTGCTGACACGTTTCACAATAAATTACGGACCTTGCCGAGATGGGGTGGCATGTGTGCCCCAGTCAAGGTTCCCATGTTCATTCTGAACACAATCAGGATTTCTTACGAAATCTAGACAAAACTCACATAGGCTTAAAATCCAAAATACGATATAACAAAGCACTGTTTTTTACCTCGATATTTCTGCTCGGTTTTCAACCTCTTTAGTGGAAGCTTCCCTTCTTCCCCGTCAGGAAAACGACGAAACTGTAGGTACATAAATGAGTAATTTATGTTCATCATCAATTCAGCTGCTAATGTAACCACTGACACGCGGTTTCTCTCAGATCACCAAGTGTTTCTTATGGGGTAGCAGTGGAATGAAGTATAGAAAACACGAAACATACAACTTTGAAAAGGTTTCCACTGATCTCATGACGACGAAAAATATGGTCCACTTACCACCAGATTTCAGCTTAAGAAATTTGGAAATTTGTGTGAGTTCTATAGGACCAAACTGCTCGAATGTTTTGACAAGATCGTCATTTATTGGCTTCGAGACGACCGAGGATGCCATAGAGCCATAAAACTGATCTCTTCTTTGTTTAAGGTGGTGCCTAAGTCTGCTATAAGTGCATCACCAGATACGAGTTTGGTTTAATGTTGCAAAATAACCACCAATGTTAATTATAAAGCCCAGATATGACAAAGATACGGTCTAAGGCGCTTCAGTCATGGACTGTGCTGCTGGTCCCGGCGGAGGTTCGAGTCCTCCCTCCGGCATGGGTGTGTGTGTTTGTCCTTAGGATAATTTAGGTTAAGTAGTGTGTAAGCTTAGGGACTGATGATCTTAGCAGTCAAGTCTCATAAGATTTCACACACATTTGAACATTTTTTTATGACAAAGATAATTCATCTTCGAAAAAGTCTCTGTGTGTTTGGTGTGTACATCTGCGGGAGGAAGTACGGCTTGATGGGTTCAAAGTTTTCTCGTATTCCCTCTGGAAGGCCAGAGTGAGCGATAGCCAGCATGTGTTAAAATCTTGTGCCATTCAGTGTCTATCCCAGGAAAAAAATTCCCTTGGTTCACTAACTCTTATTAGACCTGTGGAATTCACGATATAGGAGGGGCGTTCAGTAAGTACGGTCTAAATAAAGCGTAATGTGTTGTGGAACATCGTGGAATTTTCCCGCTTCAGCCCCTATATTTTTATGAAGTTGCGATACGTGGCGGCGCTGTATGTAGCATTAAAAATGGCGTCTGTAACGGAGGAGCTTTCCAAGCATACAGCTGTCACTGAGTTTCCTCTGATGGAAAACCAGAGCATCACAGATACTGACTGGCGCTTGCAGAATGTCTACGGAGACAAAAGCACTTTGATTCGTTGGGCCAGGAGGCTGTCATCATCGCACAAATGTGCCCGATCTCCCACGTGCCTACCGGACGCACACAGCTGTGAATCTTGCAGCACTGGAACGTGCGGACACTCTCATCCGAGGTGATAGACCGATCACAATATGGGATCAAGTTTCCACTTACATACAGGGTGAGTCACCTAACGTTACCGCTGGATATATTTCGTAAACCACATCAAATACTGACGAATCGATTTCACAGACCGAACGTGAGGAGAGGGGCTACTGTAATTGGTTAATACAAACCATAAAAAAATGCACGGAAGTATGTTTTTTAACACAAACCTACGTTTTTTTTAATGGAACCCCGTTGGTTTTGTTAGCACATCTGAACATATAAACAAATACGTAATCAGTGCCGTTTGTTGTATTGTAAAATGTTAATTACATCCGGAGATATTGTAATCTAAAGTTGACGCTTGAGTACCACTCCTCCGCTGTTCGATCGTGTGTATCGGAGAGCACCGAATTACGTAGGGATCCAAAGGGAACGGTGATGGACCTTAGGTTCAGAAGAGACTGCAACAGCACATTACGTCCACATGCTAACACCTTTTTATTGGTCTTTTTCACTGACGCACATGTACATTACCATGAGGGGTGAGGTAGACGTACACACGTGGTTTCCGTTTTCAATTACGGAGTGCAATAGAGTGTGTCCCGACATGTCAGGCCAATAGATGTTCAATGTGGTGGCCATCATTTGCTGCACGCAATTGCAATCTCTGACGTAATGAATGTCGTACACGCCGCAGTACATCTGGTGTAATGTCGCCGCAGGCTGCCACAATACGTTGTTTCATATCCTCTGGGGTTGTAGGCACATCACGGTACACATTCTCCTTTAACGTACCCCACAGAAAGAAGTCCAGAGGTGTAAGATCAGGAGAACGGGCTGGCCAATTTATGCATCCTCCACGTCCTATGAAACGCCGGTCGAACATCCTGTCAGGGGTCAGCCTCGTGTTAATTGCGGAATGTGCAGGTGCACCATCATGCTGATACCACATACGTCGACGGGTTTCCAGTGGGACATTTTCGAGCAACGTTGGCAGATCATTCTGTAGAAACGCGATGTATGTTGCAGCTGTTTGGGCCCCTGCAATGAAGTGAGGACCAATGAGGTGGTCGCCAATGATTCCGCACCATACATTTACAGTCCACGGTCGCTGTCGCTCTACCTGTCTGAGCCAGCGAGGATTGTCCACGGACCAGTAATGTATGTTCCGTAGATTCACTGCCCCGTGGTTTGTGAAACCCGCTTCGTCGGTAAACAGGTAGGACTGCAACGCATTCTCTGTTAATGCCCATTGACAGAATTGCACTCGATGATTAAAGACATCACCATGTAATTGCTGATGTACCGACACATGAAACGGGTGAAAGCGGTGACGATGCAGTATGCGCATGACACAATTTTGACTCAGTCCACCGGCTCTCGCAATGTCCCGTGTACTCATGTGTGGGTTCATGGCAACAGCACCTAACACACGAACTGCACCCGCTTCTCCTGTGAAGGGCCTGTTACGGACCTGTTTGCGTGCTACGACCATACCTGTTGCATACAGTTGGCGGTAGATGTTTTGCAATGTGCGGCACGTTGGATGCTCTCTGTCCGGGTACCGTTCTGCATACACCCTGCAGGCTTCAGCTGCATTTCGTCGACACTCGCCATAGATGAGTATCATCTCCGCCTTTTCAGAGTTCGAATACACCATGGTCACAATTCCTACAACACCACACTATCACAGACGTCTGGTAACACGGTGTACTACAGTTGGTCTGCGTGCGGAGACGAACGCAGAATAACAATAGCAGCAAGCGCTACGTGCGGACACTGCGACAGCTAGACCAAACCACAACAGTGCACTACAGCCACACTCGTAAACACGGTCGTCATCGTAAACATGACCCTGCAGATGCTGCTTGCCGACCGTGGCCCGTGTTTGTTACAACACGCAACTGAACGTCGGAGGTTTCAAGCGTCAACTTTAGGTTACAATATCTCCGGATGTAATTAACATTTTACAATGCAACAAACAGCACTGATTACGTATTTGTTTATATTTTCAGATGTGCTAACAAAACTAACGTGGTTCCATTTAAAAAACGTAGGTTTGTGTTAAAAAATATACTTCCGTGCATTTTTGTATGGTTTGTATTAAACAATTACACTAGCCCCTCTCCTCACGTTCGGTCTGTGGAATCGGTTCGTCAGTATTTGATGTGGTTTACGAAATATATCCAGCGGTAACGTTAGGTGACTCACCCTGTATAACCTATGTGTTAATTCGGGATATAACATATCTCAACTATAAATTACAAATTTCATCCACAGTAATGCAACCTTCTTAGCGTGAAGGAGTGAGGTATTTCTACATGACGCCTCTTTCCTCAAGCGCGACCGCGGATGCACGAGAACAAAAGCGCATGCACCAAAATTCAGTGTAAAAGTGCGCGTACGACCGCGCGCTCTGGCGTCCACACGTTGACTCTTTTTTCGGCAGTTTTTATTGTGATAAAACAGTAGAATAGAAGCAAAGGCGACTAAAGGTAAAAAAGGGATCTAAATGTTGTATCCTAGCCAGTAATGCCAGCCGAGCCCGCTGCCAAAAGGTTGGCAGCATCAAAGTCCGGACGCCGTCCGCATAAGCAGCGCCAGCGAGACAGGAACTCGCCGCAAGTCTGCGCGCGCCACCGCTGGCTTCTGGCTTCTTAAGCGCTGGAGTCGCGAGCGCTAGGACAGATCTGTATTCGCCGCTCAGTTGTATACTCGCCTCCGAATTGTGTACTTGCTAGTCAGTTGTGTGTTCATAGCGGCAGAGTTGTTGTTTGTCGTCAGCCGACGCTGACCTAGCCGCTCCGACTCGAACTAGACAGATTTCTGTAGACACCGAGTTCACTACTGTGTTTCTGTATCTTCATGAATAAAGATAAGTACCGACTTTTATTAAATCAGAGTGTTTGGGCTTTCATCTTTCTGTTCACTGTTCCAGCGGACCGGTCGGCCCGCTATTAAAAGTGTGGCGGTGACTTCGTAAGCCATTTCTACAGCCAAGTGTTTGTCGCTACGAACACCGCCACAAAACTGGCGACGAGGTCTTCCGAACTCGTGTGCAGGGCTGGTTCCACTTGTTCTTGTTATACTAATTATAGCGATAAACTTTTGGGGGCTGGTTTAATTTGTGTTCACTATGTCTGCCGAATTACAACAGTTGATCTTGTTACAGAGTCAGCAAATACAAAGTCTGGTGGAAGCAATCGCCAAACAAGCGGCTAATCCTCCAACACAAAAGGAACAAGCACAGGCAGCACCACCGTTCCGGGTTTTTGATGAATCCAGAGAAGAATGGCAAGAATATTTCGCGCAGTTGCAGGCGCACATGACAGTCTACAAAATCACAGGTACTGAGCGGCAGCTTTATTTAATTTCCACTGCAGGCGTGGAAATCTATCGACTCCTTTGTAAGTTGTTCCCGGAATCCCAGCCAGAAGCTTTAGACTATGACGTTGTTGTTAACAAGCTTGCAGAGTATTTCGAGTCGCGAGTTCATGTGGCAGCAGCCAGATTCAAGTTCTTCAGATTAAAGAAACTGCCACATCAATCTAATAAACAGTGGTTAACAGATTTACGGGGCCTCACCCGTCAGTGCCGATTTAATTGTGTGTGTGGAGCTTCCTACAGTGATGTCATGTTACGAGACGCTATTACGCAAAACATTGCAGATTCTCGTATTCGTGCTGCTATCTTAAAGTTGCCTGACCCGTCATTAGAGACTGTGATGAACATCATTGAAGCCCAAGATACTTTTGACTATGCTGAGTGTGAGTTAGATCAGCCATGTATTTCTCACATTGCCTGTGCTAAGCAAGTTACGTCACGCCCGCGGCCCCACCGGCAGAGTCAGACTGTAAACACTAGTCGGCCGCGTCATGTTAAAAACATTCGTCAGCCGCGTGTGCAAAATGATAAAGTTAAGTCTTGCCCTAAGTGTGTTCTTGCTCATCCTCGTGAACGTTGTCCGTTAAGAAACGCGGTTTGTCACTTTTGTCAAAGGAAAGGACACATCCAGACTGTTTGTTTGCGTAAACGCACGAACAATTCTAGTGCTGCCCAGCCCATGGATATTCATGTTCTTCAAAGCCAGCCCGCCCAGAAGGTCGCGTTTAAAGACTCTTCCACGGTTCGTGTGGGTAATAAACTTGTTCGCAATAAGCCACCCACCCAGCCCTCTGCTATGCGACCCAAGCGTAATTCAAACGCTGTAAAAAGTAATGTACAGACTGCAAGTGAAGCGGGAGTTGTTGTTCCACCCGCCCAACCCACGAGTTGTCGTAAGCAGCGAACACGCGCTAAACGCGCTGCTTTTGTGTCTTCCGCCTCCACTGCACCGATCCAGAGACAGTGTAATAAACTATTTGTGAAGCTACGCATCCAGGATAAGACCTTCAATTTTCAATTAGACACTGGTGCGTCTGTGACTCTCATCAATAGTGCTACGTATGCGGCTATCGGCCGCCCTAAACTTTCAGCGGCAAAACATTCTTTGGCTACTTATAGTGGAGAACATATTCCTGTGTTAGGTGTATGTAGCGTGCCAGCCACATTCCGTGGCAATACAAAAACAGTTTCATTCACAGTGCTCCGCGCTACAGACAGTGTAAACATTTTCGGATTGGACTGTTTTGACTTGTTTGGCCTGTCTATCCAAGACAATGTGTTGCAAATTAATTCTGTTGTTGTTCCTCAAGACAGCATAACCGATTTGTGTAAACGATACAGTGACATATTTAAAGACGAACTAGGTTGTGCTGCGAACTTTGCCGCTCATATTACGTTAAAAGATAATGCTCAGCCTCGATCTTGTCGTGCTCGTCCAGTGCCTCACGCCCTCCGGGCACCTGTAGAAGATGAACTTCGTCGTTGGCAAAACAACGGTGTTATTCAACCCGTTTCAGCGAGCCAGTGGGCTTCTCCCTTAGTTATTATAAAGAAACCGTCTGGCAAGTTACGTTTGTGTGCTGATTTTAAGTCGACAGTTAATCCTCAGACTGTCATTGATTCTTTTCCTTTGCCTAGACCGGACGAGCTGATGGATAAGTTAGGGGAAGCTCGTTTCTTTTCCAAAATTGATCTCCGTGAAGCATATTTGCAATTGCCCATCGACGAGCAATCACAACAGTATTTTGTCATAAACACGTCGTTGGGGTTGTTCCGTTTTCTGCGTTTGCCTTTTGGTTGTGCGTCAGCTCCAGCTGTTTTTCAGCGTTTTTTGTCACAACTTCTGGCTAATGTGCCATCGTGTTGCAACTATTTAGACGATATTGTTGTGTCCGGTCGGACGCCTGCTGAACATTTCCGTAATTTGGAGTGTTTGTTTAAAGTGTTGTCTCAGGCAGGCCTACGTTGCAACATCGATAAATGTTCATTTTTCCTTACGGAGATGGAGTATCTGGGACATGTTATTAATGCTCAAGGCATTCATCCCTCCCAGTCACATTTAGCAGCTATTCGTGATTTGCCCGCCCCTCGCAATCTGCATGAATTGCAAGCAGTTCTTGGCAAATTGACGTATTATATTAGGTTTATACCTAATGCATCACAGATTGCTGCACCGTTGCATCGTCTCCGCCGTAAGGATGTTCCGTTTGTGCGGTCAGCTGATTGCCAATCAGCCTTTCAGCAGCTTAAAGAGGCTTTATTGAATGATCGTTGTCTGGTCCATTACGACCCTAACAAGCCTCTGGTGTTAGCTTGTGATGCCTCTTCTTTCGGCCTCGGTGCTGTGTTGTCTCACCGAGTCGGTAACACCGAACGTCCTATTGCGTTCGCATCGAAATTGCTAAACAAAGCTCAGTGTAATTACAGCCAATTGGACAAGGAAGCGTTGGCTATTGTGTTCGGTGTCACAAAATTCCATCACTACCTCTATGGTAGACCATTCTACTTAGTAACAGATCACAAGCCCCTGACGTCACTGTTTCATCCGTCTAAACCAGTTCCTCAGAGGACAGCTCAGAGACTACAACGTTGGGCTCTTTTGTTATCACAATACCAGTATGAGATACTGCATCGCCCTACAGCTCAGCATGCAAACGCTGACGCGCTTTCTAGATTGCCGATTGCTGCGGATGATGTCTTCGATTCCTCTGAAGACTCTTGCCATCAGATTGACGCCGATGAGCATCAATCCCTCCGGGATTTTCCGATTGATTATCGTCAGGTGGCACGTGAGACAGCTACGGATCCTCATCTGAGTTTACTATTACGTTTTGTTCAACGTGGTTGGCCGTCCAAGGCAAAGGACATTTCGGATCCTGTGGTTCGTCGCTATTATCCGCAACGTCATCTGTTGTCTGTTTCGCACGGATTTTTGCTGTTACGCACCGAGAATGACCAGCTTCGTGTCGTGGTTCCCCAAGTGCTCCAATCCAAGGTCCTCGACTTGTTGCATCAAGGTCATTGGGGAGTGGTCCGCACCAAGCAGCTTGCCCGCTGTCATTGTACATGGATCGGCATTGATAAGCAGATTACGCAGATGTCTACAGATTGTTCGACGTGTGCCGAACACCAAGCTGCTCCGCCTCAACGCTATTTTGAGTGGGCACGCCCTGCCGGTCCCTGGCAGCGAGTACATATTGATTTCGCTGGTCCATATTGGAATTCTCGTTGGCTCATCGTGATAGATGCATTTAGTAATTTTCCGTTTGTTGTGCCCATGCAGTTTACAACGTCTGCACAAACTATACAGGCGTTGACTTCAATTTTTTGTATTGAGGGTCTTCCAGAAGTTTTAGTGTCTGACAATGGTCCACAATTTACCTCTGCTGAATTTGAAAGTTTTTGTTCTGCCAATGGCATTCGCCATGTTCTTACTCCGCCGTTCCACCCTCAATCGAATGGTGCAGCGGAACGTTTTGTACGCACATTCAAGGATCATATGGACCGCCTTCGTGTTACGCACTCTCGTCAGCAGGCCCTCATCACGTTCCTGTCGTCGTACCGGACCACGCCACGCGACGGCCCTTCGCCTGCGGAGCTTCTCCACGGCCGTCGTCATCGCACCCTACTACGGTTGTTGCACCCCCCGGATCGACCCGCCGCTTCTGAGCATCGCACGCGTTTTCAGCGCAACGACGCCGTTTTTTTCAGAGTTTATCATGGTCGCCGTCGTTGGGGACGTGGTACCGTGATAAGTGTCCAGGGTCGCGGTTTTTATACTGTTCAAGGTGCTACTGGGGTGCACAGGAGGCATCAGAACCAGTTGCGCCGCGCTGGCCGCCCGGATTCTGCCGCTCGTTCTTTGTCCACAGATTTGGTCCGCGGCGGGTTCCAGCCGCGCCTTCCGACTTCGCTGCCGCCCCCAGGGCAGCAGCAGCAGCAGCAGCAGCCGTCGCCACTACCATGCCGACAGCCCGTCCCGTTGATGCCTCCCGCGCAGCTTCATTCGGGAGCGCCCCAGGTGGTCGCTCCGGCGCCTGCGGTCCCTCTTCAGTCGCCACCGCCTTCGGAGCTGATGGACGTCGACCCCTCAGCCGGGCCGCCTTCCCAAGCGGTGGCTGTGCAGCCTGTCCTGCAGCCGCTTTCCTTGGGCACCCCCAAGGAGTCTGACACCGCAGCGCCTTGTCCGGCGCCCACTCAGCAGCCGTCGACGCAGTGTCAGGAGACGCTGCCTCTCTTCGTGGGTCCCGACGCCCCGTCGCGTCCAGTACCAGAAGCTGCGCCCGTGGTCACAGGCGTGCACCCTGACCTCGGTTTTCAGTCGGTGTTTCCCGGGGCCCCGCGCAGCCAATGCTGGGGTGCGGACCGGGGACTGCCACCGACAACAGTCTCCGCCCCGGTCTCTTCTGCTACGCCTGCGGCCGGACCCCTCCCCCGCCGTCGACGCTCGCCACGTCATTATTCAACGACGGTGCGGCGATTTGGGGGGGAGGAGTGTTGTATCCTAGCCAGTAATGCCAGCCGAGCCCGCTGCCAAAAGGTTGGCAGCATCAAAGTACGGACGCCGTCCGCATAAGCAGCGCCAGCGAGACAGGAAATCGCCGCAAGTCTGCGCGCGCCACCGCTGGCTTCTGGCTTCTTAAGCGCTGGAGTCGCGAGCGCTAGGACAGTTCTGTATTCGCCGCTCAGTTGTATACTCGCCACCGAATTGTGTACTTGCTAGTCAGTTGTGTGTTCATAGCGGCAGAGTTGTTGTTTGTCGTCAGCCGACGCTGACCTAGCCGCTCCGACTCGAACTAGACAGATTTCTGTAGACACCGAGTTCACTACTGTGTTTCTGTATCTTCATGAATAAAGATAAGTACCGACTTTTATTAAATCAGAGTGTTTGGGCTTTCATCTTTCTGTTCACTGTTCCAGCGGACCGGTCGGCCCGCTATTAAAAGTGTGGCGGTGACTTCGTAAGCCATTTCTACAGCCAAGTGTTTGTCGCTACGAACACCGCCACAAAACTAAATAACAGGGCTACTTTACAGTGAGATACACAAAATGACGACGGTGTTTTGTTTGAAAAATTCACATGAGTGTCACAGCAAGATTTTTAAGTCTTTGGTTATGCAACTGAAAGACGTACCTCTAGCCAAGACACTGTTACGTGAAACGCAATTTCTGTGGAGATGGGGCTGGAAATAACACTCCGTTACCTGCAACTGGTGATTCATTTATTAGTCTGAGCTATTTCTTTCGTGTCTCGGAATAAAGCATTTCAGCGATTGTTCCCGAAACTGCGAAGTACTTGAGGGATATTGTTAGTGATAATGTGACGGTTAGTTAACTTCATAAAATTTTTAGTTTTATAAAAATAACTTTGCACAATTAACATACACAGTTACAGAGTTTAGATGAACACACAGGATGAATGAGACTGCTGCTGAAGATTCGAGGGTTCGCCATTTGGTTTGTCAAGGCCGCATCGACGCTGTTGTGGGACCCGATCAATCACGCAGAAAATTTCTCTGCATCGAAGCAATGTAGTGGACGTCCATTTATTGAAATAAAAAGTACACTTGAAAGAGTCGTACTCTTTAAATAATTGCTCTGATCAGTCAACGTTAGATGGCAGTAAATCCGTGTTCACATTCAGCTGTAGATAAAGGTATAATTTCGACTGCTTTCACAGATTCTTTCATAAAAGTGGGAAAGTGTTGAACATTTTCTTTATAGAACCGAAAATCTTTAAATAGTGACGCTCACCTGCTTTCATTTGATATAAAATGCACCTTCTTACGTATGCGAAGAATTGACGTGTCCCCGATAAACGCAAGTTCGTAATCGTCTGAAGGCCATTTTTCTGAATTTAATACGACTGCACTGAAAAGAAATCCTAGTCTTCAAAGCGGGTCTTTTTTGTATTTTCTACAAAACAATGAAAAAATTTCTTCCGAAGTGTTTGAAATTTCTTACATTCATCGTAAGATCGTTCGTTAATTAATCCTACTTTGAATGTGCGCTTTTCATCCAACTCTTATACTATCATCCTCATTCGCTGCTTTTTCGATGTTTTGAGAGTTTTTACAACTATGTCAATTTCTTGTTTCGCTTTAAGGACTGAAGAATTTCTGTTTTGGATAAACAGTGATAATAACTGCAGAACTTCTAGGGCTCCATAAAACACAACTAACTGCATTATAAGCAAACACTTTGCGTGATGTTTTAGCAACCCTTCAAATTTAGATCTTTCATGCGTTGATCGGGAAACGGGATGGCTCAGTTTCTCAAAAAGACTGAAAAGAAAACTGTGACTTTCAAGAAGAGCTCGAATATCTTTAAATGTGGAAGAAACCCAACGTACGTGAAAAACACGACTCAGTTTTGACAGCTGCGAGGAAAATTCTTGTGAAACACCCTGTAGTAGTCTGTGATTTTTCGAGACTTCGAGAAAACACAGTATCTAAGGAACCTAAAAAAAATCCTGTATATAGTATACATCTGCTACATCATTCATAACATCGTGGACAAATAGTTCCATTTTGTGGTTCAGATAGCGCGCGACAGTTAAATCCTTTCGTAAATGATTACGCAGTTAAGCGGCTACGTGTTTGTAAGATACAAGCATTGTTGCTGCACCATCTGTTACGATATCTACAAGATGGTTCTTTAGCATATCATATTTTCAAGAGCTGCTAACCGCACACTGAAAATACATTCTCCTGTCTCATTTTTAATGCAACTATATCGAAAAAATAATTGCAGGCAACTCCCTCAAACGACAAACGTCCATCTATAATTAAAGAGATTTTACTGTAAGTGATTGTACTTTCGTCCATCATGATACTACAATTTGTACCCGATTCTGTAAGGAAGTGACCAAGACTTTTTTTCATTTCTTCTCGTATAAACATAATGACGTCTCGGCATGCATGAACACTATAAAGAATATTACCGACCGAAAACTATTAATTTTTTGTAGTTCGATTGTTGTTATTGTTGTTGTTGTTGTGATCTTCAGTCCAGAGACTGGTTTGATGATGCAGCTCTCCATACTACTCTATCATGTGCAAGCTTCTTCCTCTCCAAGTAACTACTGCAACCTGCGTCCTTCTGAATCTGTTTAGTGTATTCATCTCTTGGTCTCCCTCTATGATTTTTAACCTCCACGCGGCCCTCCAATAATAAATTGGCATCCCTTGATGCCCCAGAACATGTCCTACCAACCGATCAGTTCTTCTAATCAAGTTCTGCCACAAATTCCTCTTCTCCCCAGTTCCGTTCAGTACCTCCTCATTAGTTACGTGATCTTCCCATCTAATCTTCAGCATTCTTCAGTAGCGCCACAATTCGAAAGCTTCTATTCTCTTCTTGTCTAAAATATTTATCTTCCATGTTTCACTTCCATACATGGCTACACTCCGTTCAAAAACTTTCAAAAAAGGCTTCCTGACACGTACTTAAATCTATACTCGATGTTAACAAATTTCTCTTCTTCAGTCACCCTTTCCTTTCCATTGCCAATCTACATTTTATATCCTCTCTACTTCGACCATCATCAGTTATTTTGTTCCCCAAATAGCAAAACTCATTTACTACTTTGTCTCATTTACTAATCTAGTTTCCTCAGCACCACCTGATTTAATGACTACATTCCATTATCCTTGTTTTGCTTTTCTTGATGTTAATTTTATATCCTCCTTTCAAGACGCTGTTCATTCCGGTCAACTGCTCTTCCAGGTCCTTTGCTGTCTCCGACAGAATTACAATGTCATTGGCAAACCTCAAAGTTTTTATTTCTTCTCCATGGATTTTAATTCCACTCCAGATTTTTCTTTTGTTTCCTTTACTACTTGCCCAATACACAGATTGAATAACATCGGGGATAGGCCACAACCCTGTCTGAGTCCCGTCCGACCCACTGCTTCCCTTTCTTGCCCTCGACTCTTGTAACTGCTATCTGGTTTCTGTATAAATATTATATCGCCTTTCGCTCCCCGTATTTTACCCCTGCCACCTCCAGAGTTTGAAAGAGAGTATTCGAGTCAACATTGCCAAAAGCTTTGCCTGTCCTCACTCTATCTTCTAAGATAATTCGTAGGGTCAGTATTGCCTCAAGTGTTCCAACATTTCTATGGAATCGTAACTGGTCTTCCCCGAGGTCGGCTTCTTACAGTTTTTCTATTCGTCTGTAAAAAATTCATGTTAGTATTTTGCAGCTGTGACCTATTAAACACATTTGAAAAATTATATTCCATAAAGAACAGCTATGAACTTATTAACAGTTTGAAAGACTTGACAATACCACCTGAAGCTAAGCTTCTATCCCTAAATATTGTAAACCTTTACAGCGGTATACCTATAGATGAAACAGCTGAGATAATAAGAATGAACCTATTGAGAATCAAGACAATGAGCGAATCATAAATCATAGAACCTATAGATGTACTTCATTTAGTACTGTCACATAATTACTTGTCTTTTAACAATAAAATTTACAAGCAGGACCTAGGCCTAGCAATGGGAAGGCCTCTCAGTGGCCTAATAGCTGAAATATTTATCAACCATATAGAAAATAAAATACTGACACTAAATGATAACATCACAAGCAAAGTTAAATTCTATGATAGATATGTAGATGACATCCTCATTCTATTTGATGGCACAGAGGATCAAGTGACTAACCTTTATTAACAAATTCAATAGCCTACATAAAAATATGCAATTCACCCTTGAACAGGAAGAGAACTACGCCATACCTTTTCTTGACATAAAAATATCAAAACAGAACCAAAAGGTAGCTTTCAATGCTTACAAAAAGAAGTACTTGCACTGGCACCACGGTACCAAACTCCTCTACACATCCCTCCTCCCACAAAAAAGCTGCTTATAGGTCAATGCTGTACAGAACACACAAATTTCGACTTCAACATACAAAATTCCAAAAATAAATAGAAACCATAACATATACTGCAATAAACAATGGATATGATCCTTCTCTAATTAAAACCATGTCACAACATATAAAAATTAACTGAACAAACAACATCAAACTACACTGACAATTGACAGTGCCCCAGCTGTCAAATATGTAAAAATGCCATATTTTTGAATAGTCTCTGACAAATCAGATAGATTATTCAAAAACACAGAAGGAAAAATAAGCTTCAGCACCTACAACAACATAAATAGGAAGCTCATTCACAAAATAAAACCAATAGATAAAAGTCTTTATGCACGTGGCATTAACAAAATTACCTGCAGCCAATGTAAAAAAATTATATTGGCCAAACAGGCGGAAATTTCAGATATCGATTCAAAGAACATTAAGACTGATAGAGACTTGACAAATGTAACAAATCAGCAGTAGCAACTCACATTAAAGACACAGGCATCCCATTGAAAATCGAAGACAACCTAGAAATTTTACACAACATAGGAAAACTAAAAGAACGGATATCATGGAAGAAATGGAAATTTTCATACATAATACACAGCATGTAGATAACATTCTTAATGAGACAATTGAATTAAAAAACTCAAAACTCTTCAACAATCTTAAACCAGTTCTAACTCAATAGATTCAAGATGTGTTAATGTAAATAATTGACTCAAATCTGACAGTACCAAGATTATCGATACAAAACCTCGATAATCGATACTGACTCACATGCTACAAGTCCGCTATCTTGTTTTATGTGCATAACCTTAAAATGTGTGTGAATTCCTAAGGGCCCAAACAGCTGAGGTCATCGGTCCCTAGACTTACACACTACTTAAACTAACTTTAACTTATGATAGAAAGAATACACACACCCATGCTCGAGGTAGGACTCGAACCTCCGGCGGGAGGGGCCGCACGATCCTTGACTTAGCGGCTCAAACCGCACGGCCAATCCGCACGGCTATCTACATAATGTTTACATGTATGTCGAAGCAATTTGTGCAGTGAATTGCGTCGCAAATCAGTGACAAAATACAATTTCCAATAGTGTAATGTTACTCAACAGCTCCGCCATTACATCAGTGATGCACGTGAAGCTGCTAGGTGATGAAATAGCAAGTGAACAACTGTCAAATAAAAGCCTTTCACGCTATTTTCGCAACACACAACTGATTGCATCCTATACAGGCTGCGATGTCATACATAGTCAACCACAAGGGGAAAAAAGCCAGCAGAACACATCACTGACATAGATATCTGGCCATCGCCCGCATCTCGTGGTCGTGCGGTAGCGTTCTCGCTTCCCACGCCCGGGTTCCCGTGTTCGATTCCCGGCGGGGTCAGGGATTTTCTCTGCCTCGTGATGGCTGGGTGTTGTGTGCTGTCCTTAGGTTAGTTAGGTTTAAGTAGTTCTAAGTTCTAGGGGACTGATGACCGTAGCAGTTAAGTCCCATAGTGCTCAGAGCCATTTTTGATATCTGGCCATCCACAGCCCCTCTACCCGCCCCCCCCCCCTATTCCCCCTCCCCCTGCCCCAAATGCCACACCAGCCACTGAAGTAGCAAACAATAGAAAAAGAGTTCTAGGTTTATCTAGTTTAAGACGGTTTTTTAAGTAACATTTCTGTTTATGTTTGTATGTATAAACGCTTGAAAATGAAACAGAACATGTTCGAAACGCGTTGTATTATGTTAGATGAACATAAAACATAAAATAAAAATGTGAATGGCAACAGAAATTAAAAATAAATAATTATCCCAGACAGTCACGGTTCACAAACGTAGCATTTATGGCCGAAAATAATTATTATACTCTTCTTGAACTCTGAGGTGTTCCTCATGTCTCATACATCTTGCTCACCAGATGGTAGAGTTTTGTCACGGCTGACTTTCCCAAGGCTATCAGTAATTCTAAAGAAGTGTTGTCTACTCCAAGGGCCTAGTTTAGACTAAGGTCTTTCAGTGCTCTGTCAAATTCTTCACGCAGTATCATGTCTCCCATTTCATCTTCATCTACGTCCTCTTCCATTTCCATAATATTGCCCTCAAGTACATTGCCCTTGTATAGACCCTCTATATACTCGTTCCACCTTTCTGCTTTCCCTTCTTTACTCTGAACTGGGTTTCCATCTGAGCTCTTGATATTCATACAAGGAGTTCTCTTTTCTGCAAATGTCTCTTTTAATTTTCCTGTAGGCAGTATCTATCTTACTCCCTAATGATATATGCCTCTTACTCCTTACATTTGTCCTCTAGCCATTCCTGCTTAGCCATTTTGCACTTCCTGTCGATCTCATTTTTGAGACGTTTGTATTTCTTTTTGCGTGCTTCATTTACTGCATTTTATATGTTCTCCTTTCATCAATTAAATTCAATATTTCATGTGTTACCCAAGGATTTCTACTAGCCCTCGTCTTTTTACCTATTTGATCCTCTGCTGCCTTCACTATTTCATCGCTCAAAGCTACCTATTCTTCTTCTACTGTATTTCTTTCCCCCATTCCTGTCAATTGTTCCCTTATGCTCTCCCTGAAACTCTGTAAAACCTCTGGTTCTTTCAGTTTATCCGGGTCCCACCTCCTTAAGTCCCCACCTTTTGCAGTTTTCCTCAGTTTTAATCTACAGGTCATAACCAATAGATTGCGGTCAGAGTCCACATCTGTCCCTGGAAATGTCTTACAATTTAAAGCCTGGTTCCTAAATCTCTGTCTTATCATTATATAATCTATCTGGAACCTTCTTGTGTCTCCAGGCCTCTTCCACGTATACAGCCTTCTTTCATGATCCTTAAGTCAAATGTTAGCTATGATTAAGTTATGCTCTGTGCAAAATTCTACCAGACGTTTCCTCTTTCATTTCTTACCCCCGTTCCATATTCAGCTACTACTTTTGCTTCTCTTCCTTTTCCTACTATCGAATTCCAGTCCCACATGACTATTAAACTTTCGTGTCTCTTCATTATCTGAATAATTTCTTTTATCTCATCATACATTTCTTCGATCTCTTCATGATCTGTGGAGCTAGTTAGCATATAAACTTGTACTACTGTGGTAGGCGTGGGCTTCGTGTCTGTCTTGGCTACAATGATTCGTTCGCTACGCTGACCACAGCTTACTAGGGCTCCAGTTTTTCATTCATTATTAAACCTGCTGCTGCGTTAACCCAATTTGATTTTGTGTTTATAACCCTGTATTCACTTTACCAGAAGTCTTGTTCCTCCTGGCACCGAACTTCACTAATTCCCAATTTTTATATCCAACTTTAAGGTATCCGTTTCCCGTTTTAAATTTTCTAACCTACCTGCCTGCCTGGTTAAGGGGCCTGTCATTCCACGCTCCGATCCGTAGAATAGCAGTTTTCTTTCTCCTGACAACGACGTCTTCCTGACTAATCCCTGCCCGGAGAGCCGAATGGGGGACTATTTTACCTCCGGAATATTTTATCCAAGAGAACTACATCATCATTTAACCATACAGTAAAGCTGCTAGCCCTCGGGAAAAATTACGGATGTAGTTTCCCCTTGCTTTCAGCCGTTGGCAATACCAGCACAGCAAGACCGTTTTGGTTGATGTTACACGGCCAGATCAGTCAACCATCCAGACTGTTGCCCCTGCAACTACTGAAAAGGCTGCTGCCCCTCTTCAGGAATCACACGATTGTCTGGCCTCTCAGCAGATACCCCTCCGTTGTGGTTGCACCTACGGTCCATGGTTCAGGATGTGGGGGTGGGGGGTGGGGGGATAGTTCGATTACTGCAGAATATAATTTGAATGATAATCTCTGTTTAGCTATTAAATATGCAGCTCTGAACAGCGAAGCAGTTGTGAACACTTTTTATTAAGTTTTCACTACGCTCGCGCATTATCCAAAAGGTATTTCATGTGCGATTTGCATTTTGCATGATTACTGATTTTATCGTTTAGTATTTTTTGTATTGTTAGCAGGAACACCAGCTAAAAACGCGTTATCGATATGCACACGTTCCATGCTTTCGACTTTAAGTTCACGAACTTCTGAACGCACGGTGCATATTACCAAATTTTGGTCATTTACGGACAGCTACGGCTTAGTCTTTTGCCAGTTTTTAAAACGCGATAATGCAACACAATCTCCGAAAATAATTTTAAGTCTACTGCTAGCTCCCATTCCTACTTTGAGACTTCTCACAGTTTTCTGTCTCGAAAGATTAACTCTTTTTCTCTTTGTTAGCACCAACATTAACGTTTCGCTTTTTGAGATTCACTGTCTGTTTTAACTCTCTTAGCACCATTGTTAGTATCCTGAGTGCCGATGTTTGTACACGTATCTGATAAAGTGACGACGAAGTTTTTCTTTGTCTGAAAACCATGCTGAAATTCCGAAGTTGTTACGGGCCTGCACGCACTCAACTCAGTAACAACGCTACTGAAGCGGGAACGTGTTGAGATCGCCTTATCTTTGGCAGGTGCGACAGGACGAACGAACGGCGCCAGTTACTGGGAAACCTGTTTTAACCGCGACCCACGTGGTCCGCGGCTAATAAAGTAGATTGTCTAAGCCCGTCTCCTATTGCTCAGTTTGCACTGCTTAGTGGTTTTGTCACGTACGCGTTCATCCGCCACACCGCAATCAAAATCTGGCGTAACGGAAAGTGCGCGCGGAGGTACCGGGTTGGCTGCTGACTGCCGGGGCCCGGGGGTGAATTTCAACTCCGCCGCTCACGCACCACTGTCGCACGTGTGCCGCTCCACTCGCCTCGAAGCTCGCAAGTAAGGGACAGCGGACTTTATATGAAAGCAGCAATGGCAACATTAAACGACGATTCAGTTTGAAACAATTTGCAAAGCTTAAATACATAACGCTTTTTCTAAAATTAATGAGCAAACGTGTTTATAGTAACAGTGTGTTAATACGGTCTGTGGTACGGCTCCGCAAAAGACACAGTGCGGTTTCTGGGTCGCACCTTTTACTCCAGATTGTCGTGGTTGCCACACCTGCGAGATTTAAAAGCCCGAACACTGAAAGCGCTGAACATCCTCAGGGCCTCAGCCACAGATCTTGGGGAGCGGACAGGGCGCGTCTCCTCCAGTTTTACCGGACTTTTGTGGAGTCGCGGCTGGACTACGGGTGCACGGTGTATGGGCCAGCGAGGCCCTCTTCTTTGCGGATCATTGATGCTGTCCACCACGAGGGAATTCGGCTGGCCACGGCCGCTTATCGGAGGAGTCACATACCCAGCCACCGAGCGAGGTGGCGCAGTAGCTAGCACACTGGACTCGCATTCGGGAGGACGACGGTTCAATCCCGCGTCCATCCATCCTGATTTAGGTTTTCCGTGATTTCCCTAAGTCGCTCCAGGCAAATGCCGGGATGGTTCTTTTGAAAGGGCACGGCCGACTTCCTTCCCCATCTTTCCCTAATCCGATGAGACCGATGACCTTGCTGTTTGGTCTCTTGCCCCAAACAACCCAACCCCATACCCAGCCTCTGTGCTGGGGCTGGGGAACCGTCACTTACCATCCGGCGCCAGCTGCTAATGATGAGTCAGGCATGTAAGTCACTCGCAGCTCCAACTTTACCCGCACACCACACTGTTGTTCGTCCACATCTGGAGCGCCTTTTTTCCATCCGTCCACAAGCCACGAGGCCATTTGGGATCCGTGTGCAGCATGTGCTGGAGTCACTCGGTGTGGCGCCAGTGCGACCCCAAGTCCAGGGCTTTAACCGTCTGCCACCCTGGTTACTGGAGCTGCCCAGAGCGATTTTAGATTTGGTGCGGTACAGGAGAGATAGCCTCCTGCTTCCGTTTTTAATGCGGTCTCTTCTGCTGTTTTATCCGAGCACCACGACCATGTAGCTGTTTTTGCGGATGGGCGTAAGCAGGGTGACTCCGTTGGTTGCTCTGTCGTCCTCCCGGATCGTGTCCTCAAGGTCAGACTGCCTCCCGAATTTACCATCTTTGACGCAAAATTATATGCAATCTTGCGGGCAGATGAGACATTCTCCCAGTGTTAGATTTCTCGTCTGTTCAGATTCTTTGAGCGCCCCTTACTGTCTCCAGCGTTTGTACCCAGCAGATAAAGTAACCCAGACTATCCAGGACGCTCTCCTCCAACCACAGAGACTAGGGAGGGAGGTGTCTTTCTGCTGGGTGCCAGGGCACGAGGGAATTCTGGGGAGTGAAAGGGCTGATCGAGCAGCCAAGGAGGCGTGTCGTGACTGTCAGGTCTTTGTGTGCTATCCCCCTGCATGCCTTCACCTCGCTGTTGCGGTATAAAGTCCCGTGTCGATGGGAGCATGAGTGGCTAGAAGTGACCGACAACAAGCTCCTTGCCGTCAAGCCCACAACTCGGCCGTGGCGTACTTCCTTCCAGCCACGTCGACGGGACGAGGTCCTCCTTACTCGTCTTCGCATCGGCCACAGCCCTATGACGCACGGATTTTTACTCCGGCGAGAGGACCCTCCGATGTGTGGTGCTTGTTGTCGTGTTGGCAGGAGAGCCAACACCGTGTTACGAGTGGAGGCCGAAGTGCACGCGATTTACCTCACACAAGCTGGCGTGAGGAGGGAAGGGCTATACTGACGTGAGGTCTGGAACATGACAAGGAATGAGAATTCAGAAAGCGGACGTAATTAGTTTCATACCTAACTTTAATCGATTAATGATGAACGTCGCTCTTGACGGTACATGATTCACAATATTATCAGTTCTGAATATATTCTAGTAACTGAATATGGCGCCTTACTAGGTCGTAGCAAATGACATAGCTGAAGGCTATGCTAAACTGTCGTCTCTGTAAATGAGAGCGTATGTAGACAGTGAACCATAGCTAGCAAAGTCGGCTGTACAACTGGGGCGAGTGCTAGGGAGTCTCTCTAGACTAGACCTGCCGTGTGGCGGCGCTCGGTCTGCAATCACTGATAGTGGCGACACGCGGGTTCGACGAATACTAACGGACCGCGGCCGATTTAAAGGATACCACCTAGCAAGTGTGGTGTCTGGCGGTGACACCACACTTGTGGCGTGCAGATCACGGTGCACCACATTTAATTGGACTGCATTTTATTTGGTGACAAGTGGACTGCAGCGAATTTGCAGGCGGATCTGCAGTCTGTTCTATGCAATGATCAAACAAATGTGGTTCGCGTTCTAAAGTTTTGTGAACTGTCGCACGTTTTTAACAATATTTTGGAGAGATGTTTTTAATGTGTCAACAGGTTGGCTGGGTCACCCAAGTTTTTGTAAGTGGTCAGCCAGTCGCATTTCCCTGTGCTGTTCTTTTAGCTCTTCTGTGTTTTGCTTTCCCTCTGTTTCAATTTCTTGATTAGCTATGTCGCCTCCTCATTGGTTTCAGTGCATGTGAGAGTGCGCCTGTGCCTGTGTGACAGACTAATTGTGAGGTCATTTCGTGTGCGTGCGTGTACGACCGTTTTTCTTATTATCCAGATTTGTTTATTTTAATCATTGTTAGGGCGCTGATAACCTCGCTGATAACATCCCCAAACCACATCCACATACACACTTATATTAAATTTTAAGTGTTACATAACCAGTGAGCGGGAAACAAACATCACTGTTAGGTATGGGTAATTTAAAATCAGAAGGGGGTATGGTGTGTGCAAATGACACAGTGGTTTAGTCCAATGAAGGACACACTCTGGGGGAAGCAGTACGTGGACGATGGGAGGTTGCTGACGCGGCAAGACTTTGGCTCCGACGTGACCAGTAGACTGGCACCACGCTGGTGTACAGGCCTTCCCAGTAAGGTGGCGTAATGTGTATCGAAAGGAGATTATGTTGAAGAAAAGGGTTATGTAGCCAAAAGAGTGTTGAATGATATGGTATGTTAGAATCCTGAATGAAACCAACCTGCGTTCAGGAAAAGATTTTGCGTCGCTTACTGAATGCCCCTCGTACCTTATTAAGAAGGGCTTCTACATCAACTCGAAGTGGATTGTGCCCAGAGATGACAGTTACATGCGCCGCTGCCAAGTTTGTATTTTCTTCGCATAGCTGCAAGTAAACAAAATTAACAGAGGCGTTGTCAGCAGAAAAACCGGTGACATTCTTCAGCGGTAAAGATGTTTTGGTAAGCTCACATTTGTTTCCTGCTGCAGTCGAGTCAGACGCTTCACTATCATTGCTGTAAACTGAGAAAAATAACATACAACCAGTGGAAAGGTTTTAACGTGTCTTTTGTCAGATTCATCCGAAAGATCAGATAGTAAACGGAGTTGTCCAACTACTTAATTACTCGCTCTTTTGAATGCGGACTGTTACGAAACACCTGTTACGTGGGGAAAACAGTGGTATTTTTCTGGGGCGAATATTTTCAACATAGAAAAGAGATTATTTGATTCAAACAAAAAACCTCAAAAGTTTTTTGTTCTTGTGTTCCACAGACAGCAAGAAACGTGTGATCATGGGGGTTGTTTCTTACTGATCACATTGGCCTCCACCACTCAAAGAATTACTTTGAGACAAATGCAACTGTTTACAGCTAGAAGAGTTTCCAAAAAATTACACTTTATTAATTAGTTCTTCAGTGACACGTATATAGTTCAGTTGATCTCTTATACGTATCTTTGTTCGGTGTAACTCGGGGTAATATGCTTCCTGCTGTTGCTACTGCTGAAGTAGTCGTTGCCTCGGTCCATTTCGTCTGCTAACTGGATCAAGTTTTGTGAATTCCATGAAATAATCCAGGTACCAAGTCGTTTTTATAGTGGTTTATTTATGACAAGCTGCACCATTTCTTCTTAGTGCAGCCCACTCCACATAACAGGCTACATAGTCACAATACTGTATTACAACAACTAGATTATTGTACAGACGTGCGACACAATTGTTGCGTCTCAAAACTGTCTCCAACTGACCATTCTTGAACCTTGTGCTCCTCCTATTTATAGGTTTTTTTAACAATCAAGTCAATAAAACTACAGTATAAATTTATTAAATTAACAATTAAATGTTTAACATTTAACTATCCACAAAACTTTCTTATTTTATGCTGAAACTGGCTATACAATAGAAAAAAGACTTTTTCATAGGCTATACATCATATTGTATAAAATACTGGAAGATAAAAATGCTAACCTAAATATTCTTAATTATGGCTTCATTTGTGAATGCAAAATATTGCGAAAATATATTGGACATGCATGACCTAATAGTAACCAAATGGAATAATAAATTTTATGAGATTTAATGTATTACGTGAAATAACTTATTAGATACCACTGAAATTATGGAACTTTCAAAACGAGAATGTACTTATTAGGTACCATTGGAATTACAGAACTTTCAAAACAGGAATGTAAAACAAAAGGGTTGTTTTATTTCAGGACCAATGTACTGAGGAAATAATATACTTGTGAATCTGGAAACAACTGCTGGAACAAATTACTACAGCAGTCCACGGAAACATAGGGGCTAACTATGGCTATATCTAACAGAGAAATACAAAGAGTGCTTCAGCAGTTACTATTTTTTTCTTGCTCTACTCTCTCATGGGAGGTAAAAAAAAGAACTTACATTCCTCTACGTTTTCGAGGTCGACTGTTGAGTATACGTTCTGTCTGTTAAAGTATTTACCTCTCTTTAACATTATAGTCGCCTCCATGAGAAACACTGAAATATGGAGGGGCACAAAATGCATTGAGCATTGTGACTGACTACCCCCTACCATTTCGATGAGACGAGTGAACTTTACACTGTTCACTTTTGAAACTCGTTTCAACTTTTGTTTCTTTTTCGCCACTCACACAATTTGTTTCACTGTCACATGACGAATCCATATTTATAAAAAATGTTTCATGAAGTTGTGGGAGTGGCCACAAGAACATCTGTGAATGCACAGTGAAGCGCAGCATTAATCTGTGGCGACGAGCGCATGGACAATCTGCTTTAATCTTTGATTTTCATAACTACTCTTTGCGTTGACTTTGGTTTTTCAGCGACTGGTGTTTGAGCTTAAAAAATTTGAAGTTATTGCCTGACTACCTCGTTGGATCTCTTTAGCAGACAGATAGGCTGCAGTTGGTTACAGTGGTGAGCCCGTATACTGAAATCCGTTGTAGACGCTGCGTTGAAGTACATCTAAGATTTACGACGCGACATTGAAAACCTTCCTGGTGCGTTGAACTTTTCTATTGCATCAAGGAACGACCGTTCGGCGGATAATAGTAGCAAGATGAAGATAACGCCAACCGCAGTTCATTCCTTATAAACCTGGATTATGGGTTGCAATGTTCTATCTGACTTCGCAGCACAACGACATTGTAAACGAAGACACCAAATTTATGATCGCCGTTAGTGCGCTGGACAAATGAAACACCGACGATCGCACAGATATAATACCCCGCCTGCCGCGCAGAAGTACAAGCATTTTAAACAGTTACTTCTTGAGCGGCTGGTCGGTGGAACAACACACCCAACAAACATTACATGGCGAAAACAGAGACGAGTCGCCTTCGGAATTTTGTGGCACCTGCGAAGCTTAGTGGACGACCCCGAGTTGCCAGCTGCGACGCTGCAACATGTGTGGCGCGAACAGTTGCCAGAGGCAGTCAGAACGGCTATGGCGCTTTAGCTGCTCTCACTAGCCGACAAGGCCCATGCCTCGTCACATGCAGGGTGTACTTTATGTCTTAATTGATGGCCTGTAAATTGCACTCTTCTGTTAACAATGAAACTCCAGAAGCTTCTCTTCTCACCTGCTCTTTCCAGAACCACTTCGTTTGTGACCTTGTCGATACATTTCATTTTGAGTATGCGTCTAGAGCACCACATTTCAAAAGAATTTAGCTTCCGGTCTTCCTCTGTACCGAGAGTCCATGTTTCATACCCATAGTATGCCACACTACACTCATATGATTTCAAAAATCTTTTCCTGATTTCAAGGCTGTTTTTCTTCTTGTTAAAAGCAGCCTTTGCTTGAGCAATTCTGCTTCTCACTTATGCCTTGCTCCTTCCATCCCTGGTAATATTACTGCCCAGATATCAACTTGTTCAAGCAGTTCATTGCCTACATGAACTTGGACTTGGACTTGTCGCATGCCATTACTTTTGTTTTTGCTTTATTAATTCTCATATTATATTCTTCCCCCATAACTTTATCCATTCTATTCAGTAGGACTACAAGATCCTCTTCCGTTTCAGCTAGGACAGCTGTATCATCGGCATATCTTGTCATATCTATTCGTTGGCCATTAATTACTACACCTGTCTGTGAATTTTCCCTTACTTTTTCCAGCGCCTCTTCAATGTATAGGTTAAAGATAATAGGGGATAGTGCGCAACCCCCACTCACAGTAAATTACTTTTCACCGTTTGTGGCTCATCTAAGGCAAGGGATAGTGTGACACAACACGAGGATAATGTCTCAGTTAAAACATCATTGCAGCCACTAATCGTGGTGAATCAAGAAAGGCCAGAGATCACAGAGGCGAATATTACCAACCTCACAGCCAGTTTTACTCTCACACCTCAAGTGATGCTGATTCATTGACAGGGATACCCACGCACACACATACACCCTCTCCTCCACAGGGATACCCACGTGCACACATACACCCTCTCCTCCACAGGGATACCCACGTGCACACATACACCCTCTTCTCCACAGGGATACCCACGTGCACACATACACCCTCTCCTCCACAGCGATACCCACGTGCACACATACACCCTCTTCTCCACAGGGATACTCACGTGCACACATACACCACCCTCTCCTCCACAGGGATACCCACGTGCACACATACACCCTCTCCTACACAGGGATACCCACGTGCACACATACACCCTCTCCTCCACAGGGATACCCACATGCACACATACACCCTCTTCTCCACAGGGATACCCACGTGCACACATACACCCTCTCCTCCACAGGGATACCCACGTGCACACATACACCCTCTCCTCCACAGGGATACCCACGTGCACACATACACCCTCTCCTCCACAGGGATACCCACGTGCACACATACACCCTCTCCTCCACAGGGATACCCACGTGCATACATACACCCTCTTCTGCACAGGGATACCCACGTGCACACATACACCCTCTTCTCCACAGGGATACCCACGTGCACACATACACCCTCTCCTCCACAGGGATACCCACGTGCACACATACACCCTCTCCTCCACAGGGATACCCACGTGCACACATACACCCTCTTCTCCACAGGGATACCCACGTGCACACATACACCCTCTCCTCCACAGGGATACCCACGTGCACACATACACCCTCTTCTCCACAGGGATACCCACGTGCACACATACACCCTCTCCTCCACAGGGATACCCACGTGCACACATACACCCTCTTCTCCACAGGGATACCCACGTGCACACATACACCCTCTTCTCCACAGGGATACCCACGTGCACACATACACCCTCTCCTCCACAGGGATACTCACGTGCACACATACACCCTCTCCTCCACAGGGATACCCACGTGCACACATACACCCTCTCCTCCACAGGGATACCCACGTGCACACATACACCCTCTCCTCCACAGGGATACTCACGTGCACACATACACCCTCTCCTCCACAGGGATACCCACGTGCACACATACACCCTCTACTCCACAGGGATACCCACGTGCACACATACACCCTCTCCTCCACAGGGATACCCACGTGCACACATACACCCTCTTCTCCACAGGGATACCCACGTGCACACATACACCCTCTCCTCCACAGGGATACCCACGTGCACACATACACCCTCTTCTCCACAGGGATACCCACGTGCACACATACACCCTCTCCTCCACAGGGATACCCACGTGCACACATACACCCTCTTCTCCACAGGGATACCCACGTGCACACATACACCCTCTTCTCCACAGGGATACCCACGTGCACACATACACCCTCTCCTCCACAGGGATACTCACGTGCACACATACACCCTCTCCTCCACAGGGATACCCACGTGCACACATACACCCTCTCCTCCACAGGGATACCCACGTGCACACATACACCCTCTCCTCCACAGGGATACTCACGTGCACACATACACCCTCTCCTCCACAGGGATACCCACGTGCACACATACACCCTCTACTCCACAGGGATACCCACGTGCACACATACACCCTCTTCTCCACAGGGATACCCACGTGCACACATACACCCTCTCCTCCACAGGGATACCCACGTGCACACATACACCCTCTTCTCCACAGGGATACCCACGTGCACACATACACCCTCTTCTCCACAGGGATACCCACGTGCACACATACACCCTCTCCTCCACAGGGATACTCACGTGCACACATACACCCTCTCCTCCACAGGGATACCCACGTGCACAGATACACCCTCTCCTCCACAGGGATACCCACGTGCACACATACACCCTCTCCTCCACAGGGATACTCACGTGCACACATACACCCTCTCCTCCACAGGGATACCCACGTGCACACATACACCCTCTACTCCACAGGGATACCCACGTGCACACATACACCCTCTCCTCCACAGGGATACCCACGTGCACACATACACCCTCTTCTCCACAGGGATACCCACGTGCACACATACACCCTCTCCTCCACAGGGATACCCACGTGCACACATACACCCTCTTCTCCACAGGGATACCCACGTGCACACATACACCCTCTCCTCCACAGGGATACCCACGTGCACACATACACCCTCTTCTCCACAGGGATACCCACGTGCACACATACACCCTCTTCTCCACAGGGATACCCACGTGCACACATACACCCTCTCCTCCACAGGGATACTCACGTGCACACATACACCCTCTCCTCCACAGGGATACCCACGTGCACACATACACCCTCTCCTCCACAGGGATACCCACGTGCACACATACACCCTCTCCTCCACAGGGATACTCACGTGCACACATACACCCTCTCCTCCACAGGGATACCCACGTGCACACATACACCCTCTACTCCACAGGGATACCCACGTGCACACATACACCCTCTTCTCCACAGGGATACCCACGTGCACACATACACCCTCTCCTCCACAGGGATACCCACGTGCACACATACACCCTCTCCTCCACAGGGATACCCACGTGCACACATACACCCTCTTCTCCACAGGGATACCCACGTGCACACATACACCCTCTTCTCCACAGGGATACCCACGTGCACACATACACCCTCTCCTCCACGGGGATACCCACGTGCACACATACACCCTCTCCTCCACAGGGATACTCACGTGCACACATACACCCTCTCCTCCACAGGGATACCCACGTGCACACATACACCCTCTCCTCCACAGGGATACCCACGTGCACACATACACCCTCTCCTCCACAGGGATACCCACGTGCACACATACACCCTCTTCTCCACAGGGATACCCACGTGCACACATACACCCTCTCCTCCACAGGGATACCCACGTGCACACATACACCCTCTCCTCCACAGGGATACCCACGTGCACACATACACCCTCTTCTCCACAGTGATACTCACGTGCACACATACACCCTCTTCTCCACAGGGATACGCACATGCATACATACACCCTCTCCTCCACAGGGATACCCACATGCATACATACACCCTCTCCTCCACAGGGATACCCATGTGCACACATACACCCTCTTCACCACAGGGATACCCACGTGCACACATACACCCTCTTCTCCACAGGGATACCCACGTGCACACATACACCCTCTTCTCCACAGGGATACCCACGTGCACACATACACCCTCTTCTCCACAGGGATACCCACGTGCACACATACACCCTCTCCTCCACAGGGATACCCACGTGCACACATACACCCTCTCCTCCACAGGGATACCCACGTGCACACATACACCCTCTTCTCCACAGGGATACTCACGTGCACACATACACCCTCCCCTCCACAGGGATACCCACGTGCACACATACACCCTCTTCTCCACAGGGATACTCACGTGCACACATACACCCTCCCCTCCACAGGGATACCCACGTGCACACATACACCCTCTCCTCCACAGGGATACCCACGTGCACACATACACCCTCTTCTCCACAGGGATACCCACGTGCACACATACACCCTCTCCTCCACAGGGATACCCACGTGCACACATACACCCTCTCCTCCACAGGGATACTCACGTGCACACATACACCCTCCCCTCCACAGGGATACCCACGTGCACACATACACCCTCTTCTCCACAGGGATACCCACATGCATACATACACCCTCTCCTCCACAGGGATACCTACGGGCACACATACACCCTCTCCTCCACATGGATACCCGTGTGCACACATACACCCTCTTCTCCACAGGGATACCCACGTGCACACATACACCCTCTCCTCCACAGGGATACCCACGTGCACACATACACCCTCTTCTCCACAGGGATACCCACGTGCACACATACACCCTCTCCTCCACAGGGGTACCCACGTGCACACATACACCCTCTCCTCCACAGGGATACCCACGTGCACACATACACCCTCTCCTCCACAGGGATACCCACGTGCATACATACACCCTCTTCTCCACAGGGATACCCACGTGCACACATACACCCTCTTCTCCACAGGGATACCCACGTGCACACATACACCCTCTTCTCCACAGGGATACCCACGTGCACACATACACCCTCTCCTCCACAGGGATACCCACGTGCACACATACACCCTCTTCTCCACAGGGATACCCACGTGCACACATACACCCTCTTCTCCACAGGGATACCCACGTGCACACATACACCCTCTCCTCCACAGGGATACTCACGTGCACACATACACCCTCTCCTCCACAGGGATACCCACGTGCACACATACACCCTCTCCTCCACAGGGATACCCACGTGCACACATACACCCTCTCCTCCACAGGGATACCCACGTGCATACATACACCCTCTCCTCCACAGGGATACCCACGTGCACACATACACCCTCTTCTCCACAGGGATACCCACGTGCACACATACACCCTCTCCTCCACAGGGGTACCCACGTGCACACATACACCCTCTCCTCCACAGAGATACCCACGTGCATACATACACCCTCTTCTCCACAGGGATACCCACGTGCACACATACACCCTCTTCTCCACAGGGATACCCACGTGCACACATACACCCTCTCCTCCACAGGGATACCCACGTGCATACATACACCCTCTCCTCCACAGGGATACCCACGTGCACACATACTCCCTCTCCTCCACAGGGATACCCACGTGCACACATACACCCTCTCCTCCACAGGGATACCCACGTGCACACATACACCCTCTCCTCCACAGGGATACCCACGTGCACACATACACCCTCTTCTCCACAGGGATACCCACGTGCACACATACACCCTCTCCTCCACAGGGATACCCACGTGCATACATACACCCTCTCCTCCACAGGGATACCCACGGGCACACATACTCCCTCTCCTCCACAGGGATACCCACGTGCACATATACACCCTCTCCTCCACAGGGATACCCACGTGCACACATACACCCTCTCCTCCACAGGGATACCCACGTGCACACATACACCCTCTTCTCCACAGGGATACCCACGTGCACACATACACCCTCTCCTCCACAGGGATACCCACGTGCACACATACACCCTCTCCTCCACAGGGATACCCACGTGCACACATACACCCTCTTCTCCACAGGGATACCCACGTGCACACATACACCCTCTCCTCCACAGGGATACCCACGTGCACACATACACCCTCTCCTCCACAGGGATACCCACGTGCACACATACACCCTCTCCTCCACAGGGATACCCACGTGCACACATACACCCTCTTCTCCACAGGGATACCCACGTGCACACATACACCCTCTCCTCCACAGGGATACCCACGTGCACACATACACCCTCTCCTCCACAGGGATACCCACGTGCACACATACACCCTCTCCTCCACAGGGATACCCACGTGCACACATACACCCTCTCCTCCACAGGGATACCCACGTGCACACATACACCCTCTCCTCCACAGGGATACCCACGTGCACACATACACCCTCTTCTCCACAGGGATACCCACGTGCACACATACACCCTCTCCTCCACAGGGATACCCACGTGCACACATACACCCTCTCCTCCACAGGGATACCCACGTGCACACATACACCCTCTCCTCCACAGGGATACCCACGTGCACACATACACCCTCTTCTCCACAGGGATACCCACGTGCACACATACACCCTCTCCTCCACAGGGATACCCACGTGCACACATACACCCTCTCCTCCACAGGGATACCCACGTGCACACATACACCCTCTTCTCCACAGGGATACCCACGTGCACACATACACCCTCTCCTCCACAGGGATACCCACGTGCACACATACACCCTCTCCTCCACAGGGATACCCACGTGCACACATACACCCTCTCCTCCACAGGGATACCCACGTGCACACATACACCCTCTTCTCCACAGGGATACCCACGTGCACACATACACCCTCTCCTCCACAGGGATACCCACGTGCACACATACACCCTCTCCTCCACAGGGATACCCACGTGCACACATACACCCTCTTCTCCACAGGGATACCCACGTGCACACATACACCCTCTCCTCCACAGGGATACCCACGTGCACACATACACCCTCTCCTCCAGTTGCAAGAAAGTTGAGCACTGCTGGGTGTTGTTACTGTCACTTCCATGGACCACATCATCCAGCGTTAATTTGTTAACAATGCATTGTTTAATTGTGCCCAGGGCAAACACACCCATTCACTAGAAGAAGGCATAGGGAAATCCTTACAAAGGGTATTCCTTTCTATGTTAAAAGTGCCCATCCCTGAGCATACAAAGGTGACTGCCATAGTGATGTGACCTAATGTCCTTCCGCACTCATTCGTGCATGAAACGTGACTATTACGCAACTTGCATCCACCTTTCATTAATACATGGAGGACACACTAGTGTAGCTGGATTTACGAAACGTGTGTCACAGTTTGTACATGAAAAATATGTTGTATTAAAAGACTAACAGTAAGTGAAAAACTGGTGAGGATATATACGAAAATAAATTATCAAGAGTACCAAAACAAAGAAACAAATGAAATCTGATAGTAACGTTAGATGAAAAGACGAAACTAGTGATGTTTATAGCAGGCACTGGCCGACAGTGGCCGGTTGTGATTTAGTGGTCACCCAAAAAAGTGAGACCCACTTAAATCTATGGTAAGGAAGCAAACAGAAAATTATAGTGTGTAATGTTGATCAGTGAAATAGATGATGACAAGAAACTAAGTGTCACTGAACATCTGTGCATACAACAACAATTAATACCTTTTTTTCTTTGGTTTATGGGATAAGTTGTGCACGGAAGCATCCTTAGGCTCGACCCATGTCGTGTAGGTCTCGACAGAATTGTTTTACACAAGACACTACATAACACAGACTGACGGCACAGCAGTCTCGGTGACAGTCGCGGGCAGTCTTGCAGACGAGGCCCACGCGTGAGTCGGTGGGTGTGGGCGTCGGTGGCCGTGACGCAAGGCGCTAGGTGCTAGAGGCACGTGGCGCGGTGCGGCCGGTCACACGGACCGTGCCCACGTGGGGACCAACTGCACACGTGACAGCCACCGTTCGGCACAACGTGTTACACCTGACGTCTCCCTCCAGCTGGCGCGACGACGGGAGGACCGGGTGGCAAGTTTGGTTGAGTTGCGTGCTGCTGGTCTCCGGAAGAGACTGCAGGCGGCCACGTGGACCACGCCCACACGTGGACGAACCGTCTGGCTGCACTTACGAGGAGCTGCAGGGTGTCCGAAGGCCGATGAAGACGCCTCTCCGTGGACGTTGTTGACAGGCAGCGGCGCGCCCCAGGCGCAGTTCGTCGGGCCAGACCACCGGCTGGCGTCGGCTCCTCCCAGACGGCGGCCCGCGCTGTGGGATCCCCCGAGGTCACTCCTCTCGCCTCACCTGCCGGCGAAAGTGAGCGCGGTGCGTTCGCTTCTCGCCGCAGCGGTACCCCTGGCCGTCTGCCTGTCGCAGCTTTGTCCACTGTGCCGGCTGCCTGGCGTGTTACACCACCCTCTTCTCTTCGATGGCCTCGTCTTCATCCCGTGGCGGCCGGTTTCTCCTCCGACTCTCCTGTATACCTCCATGAACTGCCCGTACAGTCCTCACCGAAACCCAGTTGGTACACTATCCACACCTTGTACAATGTCTTGCACATTGTTACAGTAGCGCGTCAGATTCCGACAGAGAAAAAAATGGTTCACATGGCTCTGAGCACTATGGGACTTAACATCTGAGGTCATTAGTCCCCTAGAACTTAGAACTACTTAAACCTAAGCAACCTAAGGCTATCACACACACCCATAACACAAAAAGGATTAAAATATTTATTCATGGATAACTGACATAAAATACCTATAACAAAAAGTCTACGAGTATAGGGGCCAAGTTCCGACATCATAATACAGTTGTAAAACATGAGGGCTTATATGCGTCCGAAACTTTGACTATCAGTAGACAACGTTAAGCTGAGCGGCTGGAAAAGCGACAGCGTAGGATATTAAGGAAAATCCTAGGAAACATTGATTGACAATGGAGAGTGAGAGCAAATGAGGACCTGTATAGCAAGAGAGAACCTATCACAGCTCCCATTAAATGAGACGATTGTTATTTTACGGTCATCTCATGAGGATGGACGGTGACCGACTAACTAAAAGAATATCGAGTTTCATCCAATATAAGAAAACAAGGCCAAGATGGTTCGAAGAATGTTAAAAAGATCTTAGGAAGATTACTATCTCAGAAAGAGAAATTCCTGACAGGAACGAATTTAGAAGATTGGTGAAGAACTACCGAGGTTTTAAGATGGCATCAATATCCAAAAGACGGAAAAGACCATTATCCGAAGAGCATTAACAGGCACCTCTTGGTGGGCTCAGAAGATACTGGCTGGAAGTCAAAGCTGAAACAAGAACAAGACCTAGAGACTACAATGAATTTGGTTGTTACCACGCAGTCCATAGAGGCTCAACTCGATAATAAATAAAAAAAACTGTATACATAGATAAAACAAAATACAAAAATGTGGCACTTAGCAATAGACAAGAAAAATTACAAAAATTACTCTAATATCTAACAGTAGACGAGGGTTACCAAGAGCCAAGAAACACAATCAATAAAACGGAACTATCGCTGTAACTGATATGCATGAGGAATACGCAGTCCATCCCCATGTCTCGGTTTTGTTGCTGGAGTGCGAATCACTATTCTCCACTACCTTTGCTCCTCAATGAGGTTGCACACACGCACGCACACGCACACACACACACGTGACTGAAACCTCTTGCAACACGACAGCATCACCTAGCGCACGACGGCGAGGGTGGACTCGCCGGCCTCCTCTTAGTATTTCACGAACCCGAAGTCAGCACAAGCAACTCGGCGTAGCTGAGGACACTCGAAATAAAAAAAAATGGCGCAACGCTCAAGGGCGCATCAGAAGATAGGTGCACCACAACGAGTGTGTGCCCCACTCACTGTCGTAAGCATTCGTAAGAGTGGTAAGCACCCTGCAACACCACCAGAGACTAAAGGCCGGCCCAGGTTTCACACATGCCAGATGTCGATTCGCCCATCAAGGAGATGGATGTGACGCTGAAAGATGACAAAGATAAAATGCAGTAGGCAGACACAAATGCCCAATACAGCCTTGTTTACACTCAACCAGTATAACCAAACATAAACCCTATATAACACCTAATGTTTACACAAATACATTTACAAGACGTAAAAAACAATACCTAAAGCCTCTATTACTAAATAGATGCGTGATCCATTATGAAGACCCCAGTCTAGGAAGTGCTTCACGTGGTGGAGGCCGATCGACCGTTTCGTCTTCAGTGATTCCAATTCCAGGACGTTCTCGTGAGCGATTCTGCGCACCCGGAGATTGCGAACGTCTTTGGCGCCCCCCTGGCGTCAGTTTCGTGGAGGGCTACGGTTACGTGGTAAGTCATAATGCGCAACTGCAACAACAACCGCAAAAGTTTGGAGATCACAACAGGCAATATCCGAATGTGAATATAATAGAAATGACATCTGATACACAACCTCAATCTGTATCAGTACCTAATATAAATGCTAATCCAACAAACTAGAAACAGTCACTTCTATGCCCCGGGTCGTGGCTGAAGAATTCCTGGGGGGCGACTTCAATGTTAATCAGTTATTTGACACCACCATTGAACAACAAAATATTGATATGCCTAATAATTGTAAACAAAAACTACCTGTTTTATTTATAAGATACAACCACAATGAGAATATATCAGATGAACTTTTGCAAGACAGTACACAATGTCGTTCAAACACAAATTGTTTTAGCCTCTACTACTGGTGTAGTAGGTGGGATTCCAACTACTATTATCTTAGATACAGGTACAGCTCTGAGCGTTTTGTCTTTTAATTTCTATAAAAAGATGTGTGAATTGGAGCCTGTGCCTCAGTTTCCTGCCCAAAACTGTAAAATAACTACTGCTCTAGGTAATAAGTCATGTAGGATTACGAAGCAAGTTTTTGTAAACATTAAAATAGGTAATGGAACCGTACAATGGCCATTCCTGGTTGTACAAAACCTTGTGACAAATTGCATATTAGGATTAGATATTATGAGCGAGAAGGACTGCATTATAGACTTCTCCAAAGGTAAATGTATTTTAAATGTTAAAGACAGTGTAATTATTATTGATTTGGACAGGAGAACTCTAAAGTATGACAAACACTGTACACGGTACAAGGTTCAGTTAGTACTTGACAATGACATTCAAGACATGCAAACACACTCATGTGATACAGAGCTAATGGACTTGAAAATATTGTTTGATCATAAGATAAATGAAGCTACAGCTCTCAGTGTACATGGACGTATGAAACTACAGGAAGTGTTATCCAAATATTTACAAGTTTTTACCAAACGATTAGGTGTTATCAACACATATGTGTACAAGATTGAAGTTAAGCCTCACAAGATCTTCTACAAAAGACATATAACGTTCCGTTATCTCAACGACCTGCTGTGTGGCAAGAACTAAAACAAATGTTAGACTGTAAAATCATTGAACCTGTAGTGTCGGTAGCTGGACCGACACCGTGATGTTGATTGCTGAAAAGGAATGCTAAACTAAAGCTGTAGCCGATAGTGCACGCACGGCAATAAGCATACGGGCGTGAAGTCTGGAACATAAAAACTTATGAATGAATAAGAAGAAAAGTATGTAGATGCTTTTTACTTAACTTTTATTGATTCCTCGGAATACATCTCTCTTGATTACTCGTAAGCTATAGGCACTGATACAAATGGCTCCTTGCTAGTTCGTAGCCATTAACTTAGCTGATGGCTATTATGTCTCTCGGCTAATGAGAGAGAAAGGCTTCGTACAACTGGGCGATAGCTAGGTTCGCGTACAACTGGGCGGTAGCTTGGTTCTCGTACAACTGGGGTCGAGTCCACTCTCGTATCACGAGACCTGCCTTGGTGGTGGCGCTAGGTCTGCGATCACAGTGGCGACACGCGGGTCCGACATGTACTACATGGACCGCGGCCGATTTAAACTACCACCTAGCAAGTGTGGTGTCTGGCGGTGACACCACATTCCTCCCCCGCAAATCGGCGAACGGTCGTGTAATAAGGCTTCCGCCCGCCGTGGGGAGGACCACATGTTGACGTATGCGATGAGGTGGGGAGCCTAACAACAGGCGAGGCTGTGCCACCCGCACCCGGCCATCCGGTCCGAGGGGAGCTAGGAAACGCCTGCAAAACTAGTCCAGGGTGCACGTCAACATGCGGTGTATGCGCCCGTAAAGAGACAGGAGGTACTGAAGGGTCGACCTCCATTGCGTCGGGGTAGCCGACGCGCGATGACGTCATGGGGTCCGGAGCGGGCGGCGTTCCATGGCGGAGGACAGCTGGTCACGGGAAGCGATCGGCGGCGCGTGACCCTGGGAGGCGCTTGGCGGCTGCAACGAAGCGTCGAATGCGGTCGGCGGCGGCGGCGGCTGCTGCTGCTGCTGCTGCTGCTGCGGCGGCGGCGGCGCGTCGCCATGGGGCAAAATGGAAGGCATCGTCGGTAACACCTGGGGATGAGGCGAGCCAGTAGATGGGTCCCCAGGGCGCCGACCGGACGGCACCGTCGCTGAAAGCAGACGGGGAGCGGCAGAACCCGAGCGACGACAGAGGCGCAGCTGATTGAGATGCCGACGCACCTCACCAGAGGCCCCCAAAACCAAATACATCGCGCGGCCGAGGCAGCGAAGAATGCGCCCTGCGAGCCAACGCCGTGAACCTCGATAGTTGCGATAAAATACAACGTCGCCTGGAGCAAAAGCAGGAGTCTGCCGCTGCACAGGAACCTGATGCGGCGGATGCAGCAAAGACATCAAGGTGCGATGAGGACGACCGTGGAGCAACTCAGCCGGCGAGCGACCATCTCGGGGCTGAGAGCGATACGAAGACAAAAAGAGCAACAATGCGTCCTCCCGAGAATGCGACTCTTTCAATTTCAACATCTGTGACTTGAAAGTCCGGACCAAACGTTCAGCGGCACCGTTGGACTGAGGCGAAAACGGCGCGGATGTCAGATGTTGAATACCATTGGCCTGGCAGAATGACTGGAATTCTGCGGACAGGAATTGTGGGCCATTGTCGGAAACAATAGTCTGCGGAAGACCTTCAATGCAAAAGATAGCAGACAACGCTTGGATGGTGGCGGAGGACGTCGTGGAAGACATCCGGACAACAAAAGGAAAATTACTGAAGGCGTCGACCAGAACCAACCATCGAGCATCCCATCCTCGTCGCCAATAATTGTAGTGTCGGTAGCTGGACCGACACCGTGATGTTGATTGCTGAAAAGGAATGCTAAACTAAAGCTGTAGCCGATAGTGCACGCACGGCAATAAGCATACGGGCGTGAAGTCTGGAACATAAAAACTTATGAATGAATAAGAAGAAAAGTATGTAGATGCTTTTTACTTAACTTTTATTGATTCCTCGGAATACATCTCTCTTGATTACTCGTAAGCTATAGGCACTGATACAAATGGCTCCTTGCTAGTTCGTAGCCATTAACTTAGCTGATGGCTATTATGTCTCTCGGCTAATGAGAGAGAAAGGCTTCGTACAACTGGGCGATAGCTAGGTTCGCGTACAACTGGGCGGTAGCTTGGTTCTCGTACAACTGGGGTCGAGTCCACTCTCGTATCACGAGACCTGCCTTGGTGGTGGCGCTAGGTCTGCGATCACAGTGGCGACACGCGGGTCCGACATGTACTACATGGACCGCGGCCGATTTAAACTACCACCTAGCAAGTGTGGTGTCTGGCGGTGACACCACAGAACCATTACCTAAGTTGTCAGACAAGGAAATCACACCTGAACAGAAAATAAAAGAAGTATTGACTACACTGACACATCACACACAGATACGAAACAAACATCACACAAACATAATAAAAAGAAAACAAAAATTCAAGGCAGGAATGCTTGTACTACTTCGTACTCATCATAAATCTGTAGCACCCAAGCGACGCAATGCTAAATGGCGTCTGGTATATGAAGGACCTTATATTATTGTTGACATACCGCATCCTGGTGCGTATCTGTTACAACATCCTAGAACTAACAAAATTATTGGGCTATACGCACACCGACATCTTACAAGGGAACCTCCCCATCGCACCCCCCTCAGATTTAGTTATAAGTTGGCACAGTGGATAGGCCTTGAAAAACTGAACACAGATCAATCGAGAAAACAGGAAGAAGTTGTGTGGAACCGTGAAAAAAATTAGTAAAATATACAAACTGAGTAGTCCATGCGCAAGATAGACTACATCAAGGAGACTCTGAGCTCAGAAGCGCCGTGGTCCCGTGGTTAGCTTGAGTAACTACACAACGAGCGGTCCTTGGTTCAAGTCTTCCCTCGACTGAAAATTTTACTTTCTTTATTTTCGCAAAGTTATGATCCGTCCGTTCCTTCATTGACGTCTCTGTTCACTGCAATAAGTTTAGTGTCTGTGTTTTGCGACCGCACCGCAAAACCGTGCGATTAGTAGACGTAAGGGGAACCGAAAACATTTGATCGCAAGGTCATACGTCAACCGATTCCTCCACGGGAAAACACGTCTGACATATTCTATACGACACTGGTGACGGCATGTGCGCCATGTGACAGGAATATGTTGTCGACCCACCTAACTTGTACACGTGGCGAATGGGTAAAAAGATTCTTCTACCTTGCCCGATTTAGGTTTTCTTGTGGATGTGATAATCACTCCCAAAAAAGTGATGAAAACATAAGAGTTTGTCACATAAACTGAAAATAAGAAATTAAACTTTTCACGCGAGGGAAGACTGCTCTCGCTAACCACGGGACCACGGCGCTCCTTGAGTCCGAGTGTCCTTGATGTTGCCTATGTTCGCATGGACTACTCAGTTTGTATGTTTTACTAATTTTTTTCATAGTTCCACAAAACTTCTTCCTGTTTTCTCGATTGATCTGTGTTCAGTTTATCAAGGCCTATCCACTGTGCCAACTTATAGCTAAATCTGAGGGGGGTTCCCTTGTTAGAGTATTTCATGCTAAATAATGTCAACGTAATATCCATGAAAACATTGCTAAGCAACTCGCAAAACTCTATTTACTACAACATAGATAATAAGTAGTATAGAAATTTTCATTTCAGCTGTACCAGTGACGCAGTTGAAGACAGAAGAACTTTTCTTTCAACGCCGCGGCACTATCAAGAAGACTGAATATTAAGGTAAAATTTATGATTACGTAGCAGTGAATGGTATATTAATTTTTCACGGAACATTCGTGACTGTAGGTACCACTGACTTGGTATGACACCTGACGAACCGACAGACGTCATCTGTGAAGGGACCTTTTACTTCGAGAAATGAATTAGACGCACATCTCTCAGCAAGAAAAGCATCTACCAGTAGCCAAGGCCACACAGACACTATACACACACGCACAAAACGCGAGGAATCTAACAGTTTTCCGTCTCTTATTATTCTGAATATTTATTGAGTAGTGAAAACGCCTGGTCTTGCCTACTGATGTAATGAATGTTGTGTCTAACCTATCTTAATTTCAGATGACATCACAAAAAACATCGATAAAAACCCAGCAAAACCGTTAAAGAGAACGTAAATACCTGCAATTCATGTAATCAAATGTGACATAATGTAATAATTTATAGCTATGTAATGATGATGTAAACATGTTTATGTGTAACTGTATTATGTTTATGCTAAGAAAAATGTGTGACGTGTATATGTATGATTCCCTATGTTTTTTTGAAAAATGATGTATAATGTAACTGTTACTATGTGAAAATTTGAGCGATGACGAGTGCCAAAATGTGAAAAACTTCAAAAAAAAAAAAAATTGCGTAGTGAACCACTGTTCACGGACATTAACGTACATTACGAAGTCTGCAACTACGCAGAAACCTATGTGAAAGAAACTGTTACTGACATTCATCATGCATCGTAACTTTGTAAACGCGATGAACGATTTCTTTAATAAGTAACTACGAACATTTACGTGAGCTATATTTTACAAAAAACTGAAAATGTGAAGTCCATAATTGGTGCATCGTCTAGTGACATTACTACAGTATCTAACTTCAAGATGTTAACTGGATTAAATGGTCACAACGTGCCTGTCCAGAAAACAACACGACGAGTGGAAGAATTTTGGTTGGAACTTCAGGGAATGGAATGTTCTCGAAATGTGACGGACACACTTACCTGGACTATCCAAGGATCGACGCCAGCTATGTGCCGTCCGAGGTTCTGCAACCAAGCTTCCACGGAATATCGAAAACGAACTGCATATGGACCAATTACTCGACGGGTCACGTCCGATCTGTAATAAACAATGCTTTTTTTCACAACGAACTGCATCACAACGAGTATAATGGAAATAGGAAATGGACATGCTTATGTATCAATTACGTTGTTATACAGCGATGTTACCGTGATCAAAAAACTTTACCACGACGACACTAACCAGTGAAACATTACTGTGCAGCAGATGAATATAAACTGTAATAACGACACGATGTGTATAGGTCAACGCACCTGAAACAAAAAGACATTTTTCTTTGAAGCATTTCAATGCAATACTATGTAACTAAGAACATTCAACAATCTAAAGTTGTATTGTATTATAACAAATATTGTAATTTTAAAATTAAGTTACCTGTCACAGAATGTACTCTTCATATGTAATCTTGGTGGAATATTTTCTTTATGCAATGACTAAGAAACGCGCGCGCACACGAACAATATGAACTGCAATACTGTGCCGCGTGATGTAAATTTACGATATAACGGCAGTGCCGGAGTCACATAGACGCTTCTGCGCATGCGCGCACTCTATTTTGCCAACATAAGAACTTTTACGGCGGACGCGCGTCATTCAAATTTTGTATATAATATACTGTATAATGTATGTCATGTAAATAGTTGTAGATAATTTAGATTTTCTTGTACCTTTGGGTGAATTGCTCGCCTGCAGGTATGTCCTTTCGCCTCGCAATTCAGGGGGCAATATAAAGGCACATTTGCATGCCATGTGTGAGTTTCCTCGGAAACGCGAAATCTTAATTAAATAATTAATCTCTGACAAATAAATAAAGCCTATGGCACAGAACTGTAGCGCTATGCCGCTCATAAAACAAAATACAATTAGGACACTCTTATGTTTCATTAACAAGAAGTAGGTCGAGTAGAATAGCTGGTGCGGGAAGCACGTATATTTTATTAACTGGTACACTGCCATATTTGATGTTATATAAGAACACTGCGAAATGCAATCTTACTAGGCACTCGATTCTGTAAAGAATTTATATTTATGAAAGTAAGTAGAATTATTTAACTGTAGGCTTATTCGTTGTATATATCTGATTTAACTAACTGTGTAAGGTTTCTTATGTTTAGTCACCTCTGTACGACGTATTGACATGGCTGGCAAATTATTCTAATAATGAGATTTAGATTTTAAGTCCGCACCTACCGCTGCAGTCTTTGGAAACGATTTAAATACGAAGTCCGATTATTAGAGTCTTTTTTCACGGTCAACTACGAATAACATTGCATTTACGAAAAAGCCATTGTCAAGCGTCTGATACCAAATAATTAAACGTACACGTTCCAGATAAGCAAATATTAATTACAACCAATCACTATCATACATAATTAATAATTATTATTTTATTTATTTATTTATTTATTTTATAAGAGCTCTAGCGACTGTACTCTGCAACAGTCGAGAAGCAATTTGCCCTCTCCCTTTTACTCAAAACATTCCAAAAACATCTGTCCCCTCCTCCCCCGACGTTCTTGAATAAATATATCATGGCACAGCAGTGGTTACTGTGCCAATCATATTTTCTAGAAAGGGCACCCGATCTTCCTCAGCCACTCACAGCAGTACAGTACACATTCTGTTCTCCGAGAAAACAGCACACAGTGCCCGGAGGTCCTGCTGCCAAACGCTGGCGCATTTCACAAGATGAGGGATGCTTCCTCGTGAAAAGAAGCTCCGTCTCGTCCATAAAACGATTTAATGGACGCCGTTTTGGAGGGGCGCAGTGGCATCTAAGAAACGCGATCATATTTTCTAGAAAGGGCACCCGATCTTCCTCAGCCACTCACAGCAGTACAGTACACATTCTGTTCTCCGAGAAAACAGCACACAGTGCCCGGAGGTCCTGCTGCCAAACGCTGGCGCATTTCACAAGATGAGGGATGCTTCCTCGTGAAAAGAAGCTCCGTCTCGTCCATAAAACGATTTAATGGACGCCGTTTTGGAGGGGCGCAGTGGCATCTAAGAAACGCGATCATATTTTCTAGAAAGGGCACCCGATCTTCCTCAGCCACTCACAGCAGTACAGTACACATTCTGTTCTCCGAGAAAACAGCACACAGTGCCCGGAGGTCCTGCTGCCAAACGCTGGCGCATTTCACAAGATGAGGGATGCTTCCTCGTGAAAAGAAGCTCCGTCTCGTCCATAAAACGATTTAATGGACGCCGTTTTGGAGGGGCGCAGTGGCATCTAAGAAACGCGATCATATTTTCTAGAAAGGGCACCCGATCTTCCTCAGCCACTCACAGCAGTACAGTACACATTCTGTTCTCCGAGAAAACAGCACACAGTGCCCGGAGGTCCTGCTGCCAAACGCTGGCGCATTTCACAAGATGAGGGATGCTTCCTCGTGAAAAGAAGCTCCGTCTCGTCCATAAAACGATTTAATGGACGCCGTTTTGGAGGGGCGCAGTGGCATCTAAGAAACGCGATCATATTTTCTAGAAAGGGCACCCGATCTTCCTCAGCCACTCACAGCAGTACAGTACACATTCTGTTCTCCGAGAAAACAGCACACAGTGCCCGGAGGTCCTGCTGCCAAACGCTGGCGCATTTCACAAGATGAGGGATGCTTCCTCGTGAAAAGAAGCTCCGTCTCGTCCATAAAACGATTTAATGGGCGCCGTTTTGGAGGGGCGCAGTGGCATCTAAGAAACGCGATATCCAGAGACATTCATCGTCCCGAGGTGCGCTGTGCTTGTAGTAAACACATTAGCCGGGCGCCAGCCCGACGCCGCTTCGCCTGGACCCGGACACGCAATAACGAGACCAGACTCTCACACCGCGTCCACTCGCTAATAAAGCGATTAGGCCAGTGCCAGGGTGCACGGCACCGTCAGTTTCTGAAGCAGTGTCATTTCGCATTCAGCCACGGCGTTCCCACACTCTTGCTTCGCACTAGCGGAACAAGGCCGGCCTCTAGAACGGCGGCCCATTAACTACTGCCCTGCCAGACCCACGGCCCGTTTCAGTGACTCCAATGAAATCTGGCTTGCTGCCCGGGGAAGTTCTAAATTTAGCCCTAATGCAATGGTCACCTCCAGCGTACAAAAATCTGTCTCTATAGCCGCGTTCTACTACTGCTACTCAAGTCATGGAAGTACTGTGAGATCTATCAGTGGCTTACACTAACACTAATAGTCCACGAGATTAATATCAATCAGGGAAAATTTCGATACACCAAAGGTGAATGAAATTGTATGACAATGACTAAACAAAATGAAAGGGGAGGTGCCTCGCGGATATTGCCACGGCAGTGGCCTGCCCGGAAGGCACCGCCGTCTTTCAGTATGTTTTTTCCTAATTTGAGTTCTTTATTTCATAACTCACAGAGTCCGTTAAAACGACTACTATGTTATTCAAATTCTTTTTCTGTTTTGTTACACCCTGCATGTACGATATTCGAGAGGATTTGGTTCGGCAGTTGGTCGTTGAAAGAGGATCGGTTGATGTGGTTGTTCAGCCTCCTCAGATCATGGAACAGCATCCGGCTATTGTTCCATCAGCAGATCAGGTATGTGAGTATATAATTTAGTGTTCAAAGTTTCGTAGTATATATTCTCATTAGAGGAAGTGTACAGTTCTTGTTCGCGTTACAGTATGGGACTTCAATGAGACTGAGAGGTTACTTGAGAGGTACGGCAGTGACCAGCCTCCTTCACAGCTGTCACGTGAGTGCATGAAGAATTAGGTTTTGTAGTATACATTTTAGAAAAAAAAGTATCCAGCTCTTATTTTTTTGCTGTCCATGTTACATCAACATGGTATGCAAGTGGGGCTACTGTGACCCCCAGCTCCCCTCCAATGCCTGAGTGGGTAGAATGCGTCCCAGATGACAATGAGGAACGGGAGGACATTATGTCTTGGAGAGATGAGGAATTAGGCAATTGTCTACACTACATGTATACAACCGGTATTCCTCCATTCCTTACACCAGCAGCAGGTGCGTTCACATGTGTACCTGTTCTCCTCCTGTGTCTTCACAGTCACACCATCACAGTACACTGTGGTGTGGGTACAGTAGCAGATTGTGGTGCCAAGCAAAATGTGGCCCCTTCAGGAATTATTTATTTATTTATTTATTGTATAACTGAAGACCTGCTACCTGATGTTTTAAAACAGGTCACACATCTTACAATTTTCGTTTTTCATCTTTTTGTAGTTTCTTGTTTGTTTTTGTTTGTTTCTGTCTACAAGAGGAGAGAACTGTTAGTGCCATTACCATTTGTGAGTGGCAGTGAATACCTCACAATGGTTTCTTCGAGCTGCTGACCCCCAGTCACAACAAAAATGTTTAGTTAGTAATAAAGAAATAGCATTGCTAATCCTGTGCATTAACATTAGGTGCTCGTCCGTGTACACCGCTGGGTGCTTTCTCGGCTAGATGGCCAGCACCTCGCACTTATTTACTGTTACACCTCGTCTTCCTCCTCCTCATGCTCCTCTTCAGTGTCACTGTTTTCGTTGTCACTGGGAATGTCGCTGCCCACCCCCTGGACATTGCTGTTACGTTGCGTACAGACGTGTCAGTTACACCATGTCTGCAGGTACTCTTCAGGTGTTGTCCTTGAAATACCTTATTAGGTACACCCCATCGTGCAGGACGATGCTTGCAGCTGCCTGTGCCGCCTCCGCCGCCTCCTCAGTCCCGCTCTGGCGTCTGCGGCGGACACCTCTTCCCGCGCCATCGGAGACCCACAGCAGCGCACTGCAACAGGCACCGCTGCTGCTTCACCTGGTAGTCCTGCATCGTCCCTGGCCAGGTACTCGCGGACTGTCCCACAGTCGTAGTGCTTCTGTGCTGTGGTTGTCAGCAGTACTCTCCCGCTCCCGCAATAGTGGTCAGCAGTAGGTCAATAACAGGGTCCTCTCCCCTACAACATCCAACTAACCACCAGGTTAGTAATGTCACGCCAGAGTTAAACTATGTTGTGACTGAGGACGCTCTGAGTAAGCCAATCGCATTTTCACGAATTGCGAACCCTACGGTTTCATAGGGCGTGCTTCCCCCTGCTGGAGAGAGGGCTCACTCAGCTTCTGAAGCACGCACGGTAGCCCTGCACTGAATGCAGTGCTGTGCTGTGCTGCGAGCTCTTCTATTGGTCTGAAACGCAAGTATGGTGAATCTGGGCCTCTCCAGTTGAACAGAAGTTTTAATAGCCCACATTTGTCTGCTTGCCGTCTGTAGCAGTGGGTGCCCGAAAAGTTTCCATCAAGAGAAAATTAATGGCAGAAATACAACTGCATTCAGAACTTTTAGAACCTTCAAACGCTGCTCGTCAGATACAATGATGTGCAGCATTTTCCATATTAGTTTACTAATGGCCATCTCATTCTCCTCATTTGCTCCTTGAACGTATGAGTTGTTGTTATCTGTCGCACTCCATACCAGGATAAGTTCCTGTTTAGCGTTAATAATAATTCGCTGCATATACTTAAAGCAACCCATAAACAGTCTTAGAGCTATACATGTAGCTATACAGCAGCTCTACTTTCTGGACCATTTACCAACCATCCCGCATTTTCGAAACTGTTCAAATCCTAGAAACAGAGACAAATGTTTTAAGAGTTAATGATACACCCACACTATGTGTATGGTCAGTGTCGATCCCATTAAGTACACTCCTGGAAATTGAAATAAGAACACCGTGAATTCATTGTCCCAGGAAGGGGAAACTTTATTGACACATTCCTGGGGTCAGATACATCACATGATCACACTGACAGAACCACAGGCACATAGACACAGGCAACAGAGCATGCACAATGTCGGCACTAGTACAGTGTATATCCACCTTTCGCAGCAATGCAGGCTGCTATTCTCCCATGGAGACGATCGTAGAGATGCTGGATGTAGTCCTGTGGAACGGCTTGCCATGCCATTTCCACCTGGCGCCTCAGTTGGACCAGCGTTCGTGCTGGACGTGCAGACCGCGGGAGACGACGCTTCATCCAGTCCCAAACATACTCAATGGGGGACAGATCCGGAGAGCTTGCTGGCCAGGGTAGTTGACTTACACCTTCTAGAGCACGTTGGGTGGCACGGGATACATGCGGACGTGCATTGTCCTGTTGGAACAGCACGTTCCCTTGCCGGTCTAGGAATGGTAGAACGATGGGTTCGATGACGGTTTGGATGTACCGTGCACTATTCAGTGTCCCCTCGACGATCACCAGTGGTGTACGGCCAGTGTAGGAGATCGCTCCCCACACCATGATGCCGGGTGTTGGCCTTGTGTGCCTCGGTCGTATGCAGTGCTGATTGTGGCGCTCACCTGCACGACGCCAAACACGCATACGACCATCATTGGCACCAAGGCAGAAGCGACTCTCATCGCTGAAGACGACACGTCTCCATTCGTCCCTCCATTCACGCCTGTCGCGACACCACTGGAGGCGGGCTGCACGATGTTGGGGCGTGAGCGGAAGACGGCCTAACGGTGTGCGGGACCGTAGCCCAGCTTCATGGAGACGGTTGCGAATGGTCCTCGCCGATACCCCAGGAGCAACAGTGTCCCTAATTTGCTGGGAAGTGGCGGTGCGGTCCCCTACAGCACTGCGTAGGATCCTACGGTCTTGGCGTGCATCCGTGCGTCGCTGCGGTCCGGTCCCAGGTCGACGGGCACGTGCACCTTCCGCCGACCACTGGCGACAACATCGATGTACTGTGGAGACCTCACGCCCCACGTGTTGAGCAATTCGGCGGTACGTCCACCCGGCCTCCCGCATGCCCACTATACGCCCTCGCTCAAAGTCCGTCAACTGCACATACGGTTCACGTCCACGCTGTCGCGGCATGCTACCAGTGTTAAAGACTGCGATGGAGCTCCGTATGCCACGGCAAACTGGCTGACACTGACGGCGGCGGTGCACAAATGCTGCGCAGCTAGCGCCATTCGACGGCCAACACCGCGGTTCCTGATGTGTCCGCTGTGCCGTGCGTGTGATCATTGCTTGTACAGCCCTCTCGCAGTGTCCGGAGCAAGTATGGTGGTTCTGACACACCGGTGTCAATGTGTTCTTTTTTCCATTTCCAGGAGTGTATATACCATATCTCACGAACCAGGAAGCTAAAGCATTATATGGGAGCTTGGATCCCACTGCAGCATTACCATCCTTTTTCTTAAATTCCCTCTCCAGATATATGAAGCTCTTGCATGGGAGAGTTAAAGCATCCTGGTGCTGAATGACTATCCTAACTTCATTGTGCTTGTTAAATGTGGCTGAAGCATAAGGTTTACGCGAGAAGTATTCCTGGTGTATAATACGCTCATCATGATCCACCGGGCTACTTATGCCGAACGACGTCATTGCGAGGTTCCAGATCTACTGATTTAAGAAACTCATAGTTACCACATGTTAGCACCTTTCTTTTCTGCTGTGAAGAGCCACGCTGTGATTTGTGGCGGTGATTTTATACCTTACACCCACCCACCACCTTGGCAATATTTGGATGCAGGGAATCTGCTGACTGCTGCGAGTCTCGACTGCTGAAGGCCACAACCGCTTCCAGTGTCTGACACGTTACAGCAAGTTGAAGGTTGTTGCCGTTGACAGGTCTCTGCACATTTCCCCACGATGGAAGTCAACAAACGGATTATTCTTATCTACAATACGCAGTTCCAAGTAGTCCAATGTCTGAACTGTTACTGGGAGGTATATAGAGTTGGTAGGGATCTCAACGATCTTACACCCAGTTCCTAATGATGGGAAGAATCTGTAAGTTGCATGAAACAATCTATTCTTGAGATAGGAGTTTGTTGCAATGTTACACTCGAACATAGATTATGCCGACAGGAAATATACCCACGGCATGATACGATCTGTAAAATTTATTAGGATCCTTCTTCAAAGCTGTACTTTTGTGAAACCCAGTAGCTCTCCAAATGGTTCAAATGGCTCTGAGCAATATGGGACTTAACATCTTAGGTCATCAGTCCCCTAGAACTTAGAACTACTTAAACCTAACTAACTTAAGGACATCACATACATCCATGCCCGAGGCAGGATTCGAACCTGCGACCGTACCAGTCCCGCGGTTCCGGACTGCAGCGCCTAGAACCGCACGCCCACCGCGGCCGACAGTAGCTCTCCTACTGAACCTTTGTGGTTAAAGTCAATCGTTGCATTTGATGTCTTTATTTCAGATTTATGTGTATTGATGTTTGCACATAGCACAATCCCTTTCCCACACTGTTTTAAAATGCATTTAAATCGCCAATATCGTATGCATCAGGTTCTATCCACACAATTTCTATCCTACCATTATTTTTCAGATGTAGTTTATTGTTAGCCTCTGTGAGATTTGGGATGCTGTTGTATGTCTCCAGTTCAATCATAGCAATACTCTACTCTCTGTTGCTGAAATCAATCAGCGAGAAGTAACTCGCGCGTAATACTGACGATCCTCCTTTTAAAGGTGGAGTATACAACGCTGCATCTGAACCTCGACTGACGATTGGATACCTATGCACCTCCTTATATCCTTATATACATGTTTCTTTGTAAGCATTAAGAGGAACGTTATGCACAGATGTTCACACATGTAAGTACTGAAGTCTTGCAAACGATGAAAATTGTAGAACAGACGTCCTCTGCAAGCAAAGTATCGCTGTAACTCTTCTGGTTGCTGCCGGTCTCCAGGTGAGTCGACGTATCAGACATTATGTGCTTTTTCTTAACATACGCAACCCCAGTGGGCTCGGGGTCCCCCAGCAACATCTGAATTCACGGTTCCACGTTCTCTTGTTTTCCACATAGTCTTCGGTTATGTATCCTGCATAAACACACCTCAGAATCTTGGAGTGCTAAATTTTCCCCTAATAAACTTGAGCAGACCTGCATTTGTAAGTGGTCTATCCGGTAGGCTGATTAATTCTTTTTTGTTTTGTTTTTGTTTATGAAGAGATGTAGGCCTTTTTTGTGTGATTTAAGGTATAGTCCTTTTCTGATGGCTGCTGCTTGCATCATGCAGTTACGGCTTCTTGCTTCCCTTGGCTGCTCCAGAGAGTTCTATTCTTGCTATAGCTGCAGCACCACCAGCCAATGACCCCATCACTGGGAGACCTGCGAGGACAGGAATGAGCAAGGGGATCACTCCACCTGATGTCTTGGGTACCGGTAAAATCTGGGATGCTCGGTCAGATATGCTTCAGAGCACTTTTAGCCACATACATTGCTGTCAGGATACAGTTTTTAAAACATCCCTGGCGTGGTTTCTCCTTCATCGTTGTCTTATTCTTCTTCTTCAGTGTACGATGAGCAGTGTTCATAACTTTCTTGAAATTCACACCCAAGCCCATTTTAATTTTATCTTGCAAGGTGTTATCTACAACAAATGCTGCAGTATAATGCCTAACATCGATATCCTTTCCTTGATTTTATCAGCCTAACAAGCCAATCATTTGTGAAACTTTGCACCAGGTCCACAGTGATTATGCTCCGCAATGTGTAATCCAACTGGAAGTTTGTCGCGCATACCAGCACCTCCTATAATGTGCCTGCTACCATGCTTGTTATGTAACTGTGCTGGTTGTGCTATGTGCACCCCATTCCATAGCAGATCGTCAGCATCAATTCAACCGTTTTTTGTTGCAGGAAAATAAACCATTTAACTAGTTTCAATCATACAATATGGTCTATAGAAACACATGTGTAAAAGCATCCCGAAATTTCAGTGCCACTGCTATCCTTTAGGGTGTAAGTTCTTGGATTTCTTCTGTGCACTTTGGAAATTGTGAATGTCTCACTCGACCAGTCTTGGAGGTATGACTTCTTACATGCTGTCTTGTATTGGCAGATCACCTACATTAAATTTCTGTTTACATGAATCTAGCGTTTTAATGCGACATACTCCGCATCCATGAGTCCACAATTACGAACATCTATTAGTCTCATTTTTGTTGTGCTACATTTGGTTTGATTATACTGTGCAGTTATTTCTGGGAAGATGTATTTTAATTTCTATAACTCACGGAGGTTGAAACACATCCACATCTACTCTTGTACTGTCCTGTTCAGACGTTCCATTGTACTCACCTTCAGGTGAGTGAATGTTGAGTAGTGATGTATTCCATATCTCTGCATCATGGTCTTGAAATACCCCTGTTGAAAAGCTCGCCACCATGATCAGTTTGAAGGTTGTCAGGACATAAATTAGTTCTAGGATTGCAAATGGGAAGTTGCGGTACAGAAAATGGCCAGAGATCACCAGTGTGTGTGTGTTTATGTGTGTAGTGAGTGAAGTGTTGTGAAACAACGTGTGTATATTGTGTGCAGTGACTGATAGTGAGATATGAGTGAACAGTGAGGCATTAAATCATTTAATAAGTTATTTGTAAAAGAAGAATTCAAATTCAAATGGCTCTGAGCACTATGGGACTCAACATCTTAGGTCATAAGTCCCCTAGAACTTAGAACTACTTAAACCTAACTAACCTAAGGACATCACACACACCCATGCCCGAGGCAGGATTCGAACCTGCGACCGTAGCGGTCTTGCGGTTCCAGACTGCAGGGCCTTTAACCGCACGGCCACTTCGGCCGGCAAAAGAAGAATTGTATACCAAGAGTAAATCTGCTTATTGTCTCTAACTAGAAGTCTATTTTAAATTAGTCTAAGCTTGTAAATACTTTGACATGTCCTATAGCCTTGTAAAAAGAGATCTACGGATGAATAAAGCCACTACTACTACTACTAGTGCTGCTACCACTACTGTCTGCTACAAACACTCAAAGCCCTCTGCAACTTCCCTCACTGGTTTTGTTTACGTGGTAACGCCCAGGTGAATTTGGAGTATGTATCAATGACCAGTATCATCCAAGCCTTTAACCATAACATGCCTACAAAAGTATGTTTTTTGCACTGGTTTGTGCAGTTCTTAATCTACTCTGTCCTCTCTTATCTTATTATCTCTCTAAGCTTTGAAATTACTGAAATAATCTCGTTCAAATAAACGGTATTACCAACAGCAGCTGAGGCCATGAGCAGTCAATCTATTAGCTCCAGAGTGTGCGCTGATATGAAACTTCCTGGCAGATTAAAACTGTGTGCCCAACCGAGACTCGCGAAAGGCAAAGGACCCGAGTTCGAGTCTCGGTTGGGCACACAGTTTTAATCTGCCAGGAAGTTTCAATCTATTAGCTCATTGGGATTATCGTAGTATACAGGGTGGTCCATTGATCGTGAACGGGCCAAATATCTCACGGATAAGCGTCAGACGAAAAAACTGCAAAGATCGAAACTTGTCTAGCTTGAAGGGGGAAACCAGATGGCGCTATGGTTGGCCCGCTAGATGGCGCTGCCATAGGTCAAACGGATATCCACTGCGTTTTTTTTAAACAGGAACCCCCATTTATTATTACATATTCGTGTAGTACGTAAAGGAATATGAATGTTTTAGTTGGACCACTTTTTTCGCTTTGTGATAGATGCCGCTGTAATAGTCACAAACACATGGCTCACAAGTTTACACAAACAGGTAGGTTTTTTAAATTAAAATACAGAACGTAGGTACGTTTGAACATTTTATTTAGGTGGTTCCAATTAGATACATGTACCTTTGTGAACTTATCATTTCTGAGAACGCATGCTGTTACAGCATCATTACCTGTAAATACCACATTAATGCAATAAATGGTCAAAATTATGTCCGTCAACCTCAATGCATTTGGCAATACGTGTAACGACATTCCTCTCAACACCGAGTAGTTCGCCTTCCGTAATGTTCGCACATGCATTGACAATGCCCTGGCGCATGTAGTCAGGCGTTGTCGGTGATCCACGATAGCAAATGTCCTTCAACTTTCCCCACAGAAAGAAATCCGGGGACGTTAGATCCGATGAACGTGCGGGCCTGTCATGAAATATGCTATTCAATACCGCTTCAACCGCACGCGAGCTGTGTGCCGGACATCCATCATGTTGGAAGCACATCGCCATTCTGTCATGAAGTGAAACATCTTGTAGTAACATCGGTAGAACATTACGTAGGAAACCAGCATACACTTCACCATTTAGATTGTCATCGATAAAATGGGGGCCAATTATCCTTCCTCCCATAATGCCGCACCATACATTAACCCGCCAAGGTCGCTGATGTTCCACTTGTCGCAGCCATCATGGATTTTTCCGTTGCCCAATAGCGCATATTATGCCGGTTTACGTTACCGCTGTTGGTGAATGACGCTTCGTCGCTAAATAGAACGCGTGCAAAAAATGTGCCACCGTCACGTAATTTCTTTTGTGCCAAGTGGCAGAAGTGAACACGACGTTCAAAGTCGTCGCCATGCAATTCCTGATGCGTAGAAATATCGTACGGGTGTAATCGATGTTGATGTAGCATTCTCAACACCGACGGTTTTGAGAATCCCGATTCTCGCGCAATTTGTGTGCTACTGATGTGCGGATTAGCCGCGACAGCAGCTAAAACAACTAGCTGGGTATCATCATTTGTTGCAGGTCGTGGTTGACGTTTCACATGTGGCTGAACACTTGCTGTTTCCCTAAATAACGTAACTATCCGGCGAACGGACACTTGGATGATGTCGTCGAGGATACCGAGCAGCATACATAGCACACGCCCGTAGGGCATTTTGATCACAATAGCCACACATCAACACGATATCGACCTTTTCCGGAATTGGTAAACGGTCTATTTTAACACGGGTAATGTATCACGAAGCAAATACCGTCCGCACTGGTGGAATGTTACGTGATACCACGTAATTATACGTTTGTGACTATTACAGTGCCATCTATCACAAAGCGAAAAAAGTGGTCCAACTAAAACATTCATATTTCTTTACGTACTACACGAATATGTAATAAAAAATGGGGCTTCCTATTAAAAAAAAACGCAGTTGATATCCGTTTGACCTATGGCAGCGCCATCTAGCGGGCCAACCATAGCACCCTCTGGTTTCCCCCTTCAAGGTAGACTAGTTTCGGTTTTTTCGTTTGATGCTTATTTCGTGAGATATTTGGCCCGGTCACGATCAATGGACCACCCTGTATATATTGTGGGGGTTGATTGCTGACCATTTTGTGCTGGATGCCAATAGCATCAACTATGCTACATCGAGCATAAGTTCCTGTATATTGCAACTGCGTCGGTTTCCTGTTTTCCTATGGACATCAGTCATTTGCAGTATTCCACCATGCATCTCAAGATCTTTGGATGAATCATTTACAAATTTTGCGGGATTTAGGAAAATTAGATTCATTAGTCCAGTTGTTCTTTGAAATTCCCTATCAACTATGTGTACAGTGTGTGTGTGTGTGTGTGTGTGTGTGGTGTGTGTGTGTGTGTGTGTGTGTTTTAACTTACAGGCTACATGCCCAAAATGTGCCGTTTTTCACCGCTGAAACTGAATATTTTTTCTGTTCTATTATCGCAATGGTAGTTAATGAAATCAGTAGCTTTGTTGTCATTACTTTCGCTCTCGATACAAATGTTCTAAATTTAACATTCGTAGCTTTTCTTGAGTAGCCTTTTGTGCCACAGTGACCTTATGTACTAAGCAGACTTCTTCGCAGGTTGCGCCTTATATACATCCCGCTCAGTTCTATCAGTCTTTACATGTAAGTCCTCTACAATCTGTTCAATTCTGTCAAACTTTACATTTAAGTCTTTTACGTTCTTTTCAAGTGGAATAATCCTAAAGTCTAACTGCGTGGAAAGGGAAGAAAAAAGGCGACATTACTGCCGCCTTTTACATTTATATATCGATGGTTGAAGTTCATTAATGAAGGAACTGTTTAAGGTGAGTATATAGGGAAAAGGTATGTCATCCACGAAAGGGCAGCGGGTGGCTGATGACCCACCACTTACTAAACTGTGCTCTGACGGTATCGGATTAAAAAATGAAAGTCTATTTTAGTTCATTTTTATATTTCCATATAAAATGTAAGACTGATTTAGCAAAGCTCTTTTTGCAATCACGCTACTGACTGTGCTGAACCAGTAATACATCTTTAAACATTTTAAATTAGATGCAAATCGTGCAGCAAGAGATAGCTTTTCTTCATGAGTTTAGTGTGCTTATAAAAAGATGGACTGATTTTTTAATAGGCAGACTAAAGTTTTATTTTTGGCTCATAAACGAAGTCCTGTGAATAAAGTTGTGGTACTGATCTGTAGCTCAAACATTTTGATCGACATGTAGGCATTCTTTCCAGCTGCCATCGTAGAGCAAATGAATCAACCAATTAGCAACGATAGCAGATTCTGACGTATTTGCACGATATTTAAAGTCCTTAAATGGTGATTATGTAATAAATGACACTGGACAAATAGTCTGAAGCAGCATGTATGGTACGGGCAGAATGGTGTGGTCATTCGAGTCCACGCTCACATTTCTTGTAAAAATTAAGTGGGGCCCTGCACGCCCACACTTGCGCGGTGACCTTTCGAAACGATCTACTGTCACCTCTCGGGGTCAGGGATTTTCTCTGCCTCGTGATGACTGGGTGTTGGGTGTTGTGTGATGTCCTTAGGTTAGTTAGAACTACTTAAACCCAAGTTCTAGGGGTCTGATGACCATAGATGTTAAGTCCCATAGTGCTCAGAGCCATTTTACTGTCACCTCTGCTTTCGTTAGTATCTAACAAGAATTCTGTCGAAAATGCAGCGATTTATTTTCGCCTGGCTTGTTACCTATTTGTAACTTTGAGAGAAGCGTCACGAGTGGCGAATTTTCAGTACAGTCTGCAATTTTACTGGTTGCGTTTTTTAAATTTACTTCTTTTTCCAAAACACAGCGGAGTTTACAGCGCATCACCTCACAAACAAGTTGTGCAGACACAGTCGCGAGAGGGTTGCGAAGTTTACTAACTGAGAAACAGAGGATAAGCAGGGTCGGTCGGCACATCCTCGAACAAAAATACGTGTAATGTCTACTCTTACGTTGTTCCAAAACCCGTAGCATTCCTCGTTTCACCAGGTATCGATGGCCCTTAAAAATTACAGTCTGTCATGGAAAAAGTCTGTATTCAGTAGAATAACACAGTAGATAATGAAGTCGTACATAATAACGATATCGTAAAAATCTCTCCTCTTTGCGTGCTATCATTTGCCAAAATCTCATTTCCATATCTGAAACCGTTTATTCAATATGAGGAATGGTGTGGATATTTCTCTCCGGCTTTATCGCTGGCGCAGTGCGGTCGCAAATAAGTGTTCCATGTCAGACCAATTTCTTCGAGATTCTACCCAAATCCAAAGAAAAATTCAATATGTTAGATAAATTGCATACGCAGCAATATATTATGTAATAGGCACGAAAACAAAAATCATAGCGACCTCTATTTTTTATTGCAAACTTTTCGGAATTACGCGCAGTGTGTTACTTCCAGTTAAATATCACAGTGACTATGACCAGTAACGAAATGACGAGGACATCATCATGAACCTGAAATATAAAGCTATAAATAAAGCAAAAATGATTTTTTCCTTTGGCAAATAATTTCTGTAAAATCGTTTGAGGAGGAGTTCAGGGCATGCGCCTCGATTCCGTCATCGCCGACCGACCGCAAGGTGGATAACATTTGTCGGCCTCCCCTTCCGAACAAACGAATGAACTCGCCCAGAACTGTCAACTGCGTCCTGCTTGGACTCTGGCACCGACATAAATAGACGAAGGTTTCCGAGGTTTTTTGATGACTTGTAGAAGAAAATGTTAAACGTTGGAAACACAGAACTGACTTGTAACTTAGCATTTTCTTTCAACTGCTCAATTATGGCATACAATCACGTTACCTCGACACGTATTACCGGTTATATGCTAAGCTGCAGTAAAATAAATAAAGTGGTAGAGTGAAAAATGCGGCAGTATAATGAAATATCGAATACGTTTCATTTCAGGAGCTAAGAGGCAAGATACATTTAAAAATTCTTATTGTGTGTGTGTGGGCGTTTTTAAGGCTGGCGGCTGAACTCCCGTGCCATGTAATAGCGTTACGTGGAAGGCGAAGCGTGATACACGCCAAGACCTGGACAGGCAGCTGGCAGCTGCGCGGCAAATGTGTCTGGGTTTTTTTTTTTTTTTTTTTTTTTTCCGCGCTACTCGCGACTTGGAGGGCTGCCACTCACGCTCTTACTGTCTGCCCGAATATGCAGAGCTAGTGGAACCTGTGCGCATTGCTGGTTTTTTTCCGCTCGTAGGGCATGGCTGCAGCAGTAGACGCCTCGCTTGTCTACCCCCTGTGAACTGGATGCGTGAGAGGAGTTGGAGGAGGGAGGGCTGAGGAGGCTACCCGCCGGCCAAGACAACTCCGTGTCGTGCGCTCTCGCCGTTGCGTACTTCCCACGCGCGTACACGCCGATGGCCGGCGGGCTGCGACAAGCGCTGCAGTGGCGGAAGCTCCAGTCGCCGGATGACGGACCGGGACATCTCCTGTCGCATTTTTTCAGTTTTAATAAAGCAGTAATTGCCGCCCTCTACCCACAACCTTCGTGATATCAAAATGTTCAAAAATGGTTAAAATGGCTCTGAGCACTATGGAACTTAACTTCTGAGGTCATCAGTGCCCTTAGAACTACTTAAACCTAACTAACCTAAGGACATCACACTCATCCATGCCCGAGGCAGGATTCGAACCTGCGACCGTAGCGGTTGGGCGGTTCCAGACTGAAGCGCCTAGAACCGCACGGCCGCACCGACCGGCAAAATGTTCAAATGTGTGTGAAATTTTATGGGACTCAACTGCTAAGGTCATCAGTCCCTAAGCTTACACACTACTTAACCTAAATTATCCTAAGGACAAACACACACACCCATGCCCGAGGGAGGACTCGAACCTCCGCCGGGACCAGCCGCACACTCCATGACTGCAGCGCATCAGACCGCTCGGCTAATCCCGCGCGGCTCGTGATATCAAGTGAAACACTTTGGAGATTACTGTGCATTGCGATAGGTTACACTGTCAGGTGTACAGTAACTTATTTTTTTTAAGTATAGTGGACAGCTCTCCTATTCTTACCGTATTGTCTGTTGTTGTTGTGGTCTTCAGTCCTGAGACTGGTTTGATGCAGCTCTCCATGCTACTCTATCCTGTGCAAGCTTCTTCATCTCCCAGTACCTACTGCAACCTACATCCTTCTGAATTTGCTTAGTGTATTCATCTCTTGGTCTCCCTCTACGATTTTTACCCTCCACACTGCCCTCCAATACTAAATTGGTGATCCCTTGATGTCTCAATACATGTCCTACCAACCGACCCCTTCTTCAGTATTGTCTATACTCAAGAAACTTGGCGGTAGCGGAGCAAGTGTGAAGAATACTAGCAAAGTATACATCTTTCTCTGTATAAACGTCCTCCCCCCTTTTTTTTTCTTTTTCAGGTACAGTACAATTATATAGTGTTAGGGGAGCCATTAGTTACGCCACACACCAAAGTGTGGGTCATGAGTTCAGTTTAAGTAAAACGTTGGTCTGCTGCATGTTTCTTGCTGTTGTGGGCTATTTGCGGAGAAAATCTATAAAATTTTAGTGAAAAGCCCAAATTTACGTGTACCGTCTTAAAAAGTCGCTAAAATTTTAGTTATTTGCGGAACACTGGGGGGAAAATCGATAAAATTAATCTGAAAGTTGTAAATAAGAGTAAATAGATGCTGTTAGTTATTAGACATTTAAAGCTGAATATTTTAGGTGTGTCTGCTGAACATCGACAAAAAAGCAGCAAAGTCGGTATTAACTGGTGTTGTCTTAAGAAAATCGGTAAGATTAGCTTAAAAGCGGGTGAATTCAGTAAAACAGCAATTGTTCCGGTGCAAAGTCGAGCGCCGCCACGACAGTCAGAAGCGAGAGAGCAGAGGGGGCTGTGGACATGACGTCAGCCAGTCGCACGCTGACCGACCCCTCTCCAGGACGACAACGCGACAGCAGCAGCCTCTATGCGAAGAGGACATAAGCGCCGCGTCCGACTCGCCGCGCCCCAGTTCAAGAATAACTTCGAGGCTAATCATTCCGCTTCTCCTATGTAGCATTCTCTATACTGAAGAAAATTGCTTAATTTGTCTGTCGCCCTTTGCTAGCAACGCATCTGTTTAACACAAAGTTAAGTATTGTAATTTTTCCTTTTGTAATAAAGCGCATTAATCCGATTTGTTTGAATGTTGTCTAGCGATCCGAGAAAGCAAGTTTCCCAGACACCCCATATTCGACGACTGGGCAGGACTCAACAGCGATGAAACATGCATTTATTTTTAAAAAAGTCGGTAAAAATTTGCCACAAAAATAGTAAATAAATTCATCTGCTGCTAAAAAAAAGGATGCATGTCAAACATTTGCGAAAACTAGGCCAATACCGCTGGGTGGTATACCACGCTGGAAATTTGCAGGACCACCTGCATTTATTGATGCTGCTGCTGCTGCTGTTGCTCGGGCGAGCTACAGAGTAAGAATGAAAATGTCAGGATGCTGGGAGGAGACTGAGGTGGGGGCCACAGTGGGGGCGTGGCCAGCAGAAGCGTGTGGCAGCAGGGGAGTAGGGGCGGCAATTTATTTTAGTTTTTGCTTACATTGAAAGAGAGGATCTGAAGCTGCGCAAGAAGACCACAGATGTCGCCTGTATCAAAATGATGTAACACAGTGGGCGTCGATACACGCGTTCTCCTAGTTACTTTGAACAGTGTATATTCAGGAGTTGCTTACAGTGAGAACTGAACACAGCTTCAGAGGCCGAGCGGTTCTAGGCGCTTCAGACCGGAAGCGCGCTTCTGCTACGGTCGCATGGATGTGTGCGATATCCTTAGGTTAGTTAGGTTTACGTAGTTCTAAATCTAGCCGACAGATGACTCCAGATGTTAAGTGCCATAGTGCTCAGAGCCATTTGAACACATCTCATCGAGGTGACTAAGTAGTCATATATGAGAGTGAGTTTGCGGGGAGCACAGAGGCTGTCAGAGAACGGGTAGTAATAGGTGGCTTTGCCGAAAAGCGTCGGAAGCCCGTCGCAGAGGCTTTTTGCGGACGATGCTGTAGTCTACAGGAAAAACTCGACGCCCAAAAATTGAAGAGAAATGCGGAGAGACCTGTACAGTATAGACACTTAGTGGCGGGACGTCTTTTTTTAGTGATCCACTCTCTGCTGAAACTGCGAAAACAGTTCGTCGTGAGTAGGGCCACGGCGACACACAACTTTTCCCCCGTACAGTCTCGCGGGACGTACGAAGTTACAGCTCGTTGCGAGAATTACTTTGATGACAGAACACGAAGGGAGGAGGTTACTGTGGTACCGGAGGTAGGCCTACCCTCCACCGCGAACCGTCAGGTGCCTTTCGGAGCGAAAATGTTCCTGAAGACTGTACTTCGCAGTATCCTCGAGCTGCAATACAACGCCTTCAGTGCTGCTCTTTACAATCTTTCTTTCTGTTTCGTATCGTGTATTCAAACAAGGCGAAAGCGCTCAGAAGTTGACCACATATCTCGTAATCGAGCACGGTCGGTGTCAGGGACAGATGCGAACGCGCGACAAGTATGCGTGGCGCACGGGACGGTCCCTGGTTCACCTGAACCTGTGCGTCGCGCCCTGTCTGTCGCAGGGGCGGACCGCAGAGGAATGCTGGGCTGTTTCCTCCATCCACTCAGCGCTCCCGATCGGGAACGAGCTCCGATGTGTCCGAGGCCGACTACTGTGTGATACCTGGTCTGACATTGCTCCCCACGCTGGTCTACCCTCTGCGAATCTCGTTCTCTCTGCATACCTACTGCAGCCTACGATCGCAGGAACCTGCCTGTTATAGTCGATCCCTGAGAGGTGGAAGGGGCGGGGGGCAGACGGAGCCTATCCTCCTACAATTTTCACCCCCCCCCCCCCCACGTTCCCCTCCGCTACCAAAGCGACGGTTACTCGACGCCGCAGTGCGTGCCCAACCATCCTGCCCCGCTTTCAGCCAAGTTGCACCATATGTTTCCCCCAATTCTCCCCAGTACCTCTTCATTACGGAGGTTCCAAAAAATAAATAAATAAATAAAATAAAATAAAATAAAGAATAACAAATTATGAAAACACCGCGAGAAAAGCTTGATCGAACATAACTGCAGATCTACATCTACATGGATACCCTACAAATCTTATTTAAGTGCCTGGCAGAGGGTTTATCGAACCACCTTCACAATTATCTATTATTCCAATCTTGTATAGCGCGCGGAAAGAACGAACGCCTATATCTTTCCGTACGAGCTCTGATTTCCCTTATTTTATGGCGGTGATCGTTTCTCCCTATGTATGTCGATGTCAGCTAAAATTTTCGCATTCCGAGGAGAAAGTTGGTGATTCGCATTTCGTGAGAAGATTCTGTCGCAACGATAAACGCCTTTCCTTTAATGATGTCCATCCCAAATCCTGCATCATTTCAGTGACACACTCTCCCATATTTCGCGATAATACAAAACGTGCTGCCTTGTTTGAACTTTTTCGATGTACTCCGTCTGTCGTATCTGGTAAGGATCAGGCACCGTGCAGCAGTATTCTAAAAGAGGACAGACAACCTAGTGTAGGCAGTCTCTTTAGTAGATCTGTCACATTTTCTAAGTGTCCTACCAATAATACGCAATCTTTGGTTAGCCTTCCCCGCATTATTTTCTACGTGTTCCTCCCAACTGAAGTTGTTCGTAATTGTAATTCCTAGGTATTGGGGAGCAAAATAACTGATGATGGTCGAAGTAGAGAGGATATAAAATGTAGGCTGGCAATGGCAAGGAAAGCGTTTCTGAAGAAGAGAAATTTGTTAACATCCAGTATAGATTTAAGTGTCAGGAAGTCATTTCTGAAAGTATTCGTATGGAGTGTAGCCATGTATGGAAGTGAAACATGGACGATAAATAGTTTGGACAAGAAGAGAATAGAAGCTTTCGAAATGTGGTGCTACAGAAGAATGCTGAAGATTAGATGGGTAGATCACATAACTAATGAGGAAGTATTGAATAGGATTGGGGAGAAGAGAAGTTTGTGGCACAACTTGACCAGAAGAAGGGATCGGTTGGTAGGACATGTTCTGAGGCATCAAGGGATCACCAATTTAGTATTGGAGGGCAGCGTGGAGGGTAAAAATCGTAGAGGGAGACCAAGAGATGAATACACTAAGCAGATTCAGAAGGATGTAGGTTGCAGTAGGTACTGGGAGATGAAAAAGCTTGCACAGGATAGAGTAGCATGGAGAGCTGCATCAAACCAGTCTCAGGACTGAAGACCACAACAACAAACAGGTATTTAGTCGAATTTATCGCTTTTACATTTGACTGATTAATCGTGTAACCAAAGTTTAACGCATTCCTTTTAGCGCTCATGTCGATGACGTCACACTTTTCGTTATTTAGGGTCAACTGCCAAATTTCGCACCATTCAGATATATTTTCTAAATCGTTTTGCAGTTTGTTTTGATCTTCTGATGACTTTATTAGTCAATAAACGATAGTGTCATCTGCAAAAAACCGAAGACGGCTGTTCAGATTGTCCCCCAAATCGTTTATATAGATAAGGAACACCAAAGAACCTATAACACTACTTTGGTGAACGCCAGATAACTCACAAATTTAGTCACATAACTGAGACGATATTCCATAAGCCGCTTGTGTGGTACAGTGTCAAAAGCCTTGTAGAAATCCAGAAATACGGAATCCGTCTGAATTCCTAGTCAATAGTACTCAACAGTACATGGGAATAAAGTGCTAGTTGTGTTTCACAAGAACGATGTTTTCTAAAACCATGTTGATTTTGTGTCAATAGACCATTTTCTTCGAGGTAATTAATAATGTTCGAACACAATATATGTTCCAGAATCCTGATGCATATCCAGGTTAATGATATGGGCCTGTAATTAAGTGGAATACTCTTACTATCTTCCTAAATATTAGTGTGATCTGTGCAGCTTTCCAGTCTTAGGGTATGGATCTTTCTTTGAGCGAACGGTTTTATATGATTATTAAGTAAGGAGCTAATGCATCAGCATACTTTGAAAGGAACCTAAATGGTATACATTCTGGACCAGAATACTTGCTTTTGCCGACCGAAGTGGCCGTGCGGTTAAAGGCGCTGCAGTCTGGAACCGCAAGACCGCTACGGACGCAGGTTCGAATCCTGCCTCGGGCATGGATGTTTGTGATGTCCTTAGGTTAGTTAGGTTTAACTAGTTCTAAGTTCTAGGGGACTAATGACCTCAGCAGTTGAGTCCCATAGTGCTCAGAGCCAATACTTGCTTTTATTAAGTGATTTGTTTCACTACTCCGAGGACATATACTTCTACGTTACGAATGTTGGCAGTTGTTCTTGATTTGAATTCTGGAATATTTACTTTGTGTTCTTTTGTGAAAGCATTTTGGAAGGCTGTGTTTAGTAACTGTGCTTTGGCAGCATTCCCTTCGATAGTATCTCCATTTCTATCGCGCAGACAAGACATTGATTCTTTCTTGCCGCTAACATACTTCACATGCGACAAGAATCTCTTTGGATTTTCTGCCAGGTTTCGAGACAAAGTTTCGTTGTGGAAACTGTTATAAGTATCTCGCATTGAAGTCCGCGCTACATTTCGAGAGTCTGTAAAAGATCGCCAATCTTGGGGATTTTTAAATTTGGGATGTTTGGTTCGTTGTTTCTGCAACAGTGTTCTGACCCGTTTTGTGTACCAAGGAGGATCAGCTCCGTCGTTTGTTAATTTACTTGGTATAAATCTCTCAATTGTTGGCAATACTATTTCTTCGAATTCAAGCCACATCTGGTCCACACTTATATTATTAATTTGGAAGGAATGGAGATTGTCTCTCATGAAGCCGTCAAGTGAATTTTTATCTGCTTTTTTGAATAGGTATATTTTTCGTTTATTTTTGGAAGGTTTGGGGGTTACAATATTCATTCTCGCTAGCCCCTGTATCCGTTTTGATGCTCGTTATTAACTCAGGATTATTTTTTTCTAAGAGGTCAAGTGTGTTTTCACAACCGTTTACTATTCTCGTGGGCGCATGAACTAACTGCTCGAAACAATTTTCAGAGAATGCTTTTAGCACAATTTCGGATTATGTTTTAGGCGTATCTCGGGAATTAAACATGTATTTTCGCCAGCACATCGAGGGTAAATTAAAGTCACCACCAACTACAATCGTATGAGTCGGGTACGTGTTTGAAGTCAAACTCAAGTTTTCTTTGAACCTTTCAGCAACTGTATCATCTGAACTGGGAGGTCGGTAAAAGGATCCAACTATGATTTTATTCCGGTTGCCAACAATGACCTCTGCCCATACTAACTCACAGGAACAAGATGATCTACATCTAACAGCAGCAAACACGCCACCGCCAAAACTGTTCAGCCTATCCTTTCGGTACACCGTTAGGTTCATCGCAAGAATTTCGTCTGAGCTTATATCCGGCTTCAGTCAGCTTTCAGTGCCTATAACGATTTGAACATCAGTGCTTTCTATTAGCGCTTGGAGCTCTGGTACTTTCCCAACGCAGCTACGAAATTTGAAACTGTTATACCGGTGGTATGTTAGCCAGGACTACAGGTTCTGCTGTTGTATTTGACCAACAGCACCTGTGGAATGCCCTCAATAGGGTCCCAGTCGTCATTAGAAGAGTATTTTGTGTAGTTGTGAGTGCATTCTGTCAGAGCGTGGGCAAATTGTTGTCGCTGGTATGGTCGGTGCTTCCATAACCGAGGAAGCCGAAGTGCTCGGTGTTTCGACAGGCACACCATCGAACATTTATACCGTACACAAGGATAGAGGAAAACATAATCCGCCGTGTCACAAAGCGGAGGAAGGTGTGTGTTGTGTGATTTTGACTTGACGGTCATTCAAGAGAATTGTGACGAAACAGCTGTAAATGTCGCTGCTAAACTGAATGTCCCACTCGCGAACCCGGTCAACAACAAAACAACACGAAGGGGGCTCCACAAGCTGGGAACTGGAGGGCGAGCTGGAATTACAAAATCATTCATCGGTGATCGAAATGTCTGTAACAGAAAAACGTGGTGCCGAAGCTATCAAACCCGGACAATGGATCAATGGAACAAAGTCATCTCGTCGGATGCCTCTTCTTCCACACTGTTTCTGAATATACATTCAAAGAGCGAAGTTGGGCAGCCATATTACGTGGTTCCCATAGCTATTCCGCGAGGTGGCATTACTGCCAAGGACTGTGTGGCTATTTTTGCTGATCACGTATATCCCACGGCACAATGCTTCTTCCCCAGTGGTGATGCTGTGTTCCGAGGTGCTAGGATCCCTGTTAACGAAGCTCGCATCACAGAGAAAAGGTTTTTGTGACCACGAGGATGAATTGTAGTATATCCTTTGACCATCACGCTCACCAGATATCAACATCATTGAGCCTTTTTGATCTACTTTGGAGAGAAGTGTACACGATCGCTATCCATCTCCACCATCTTTGTCTGAACTTCCCATAATTTTTGTGGAAACATGTAATGAGATTCCCTTGAAAACCATACACGACCTGTATTTAAGCATTCGGGGACAACTAGAAGTTGTTTTGAATGCCAACGTTTTTCCTACTCCTTATTAGGCATGGTAGTATGTTCTGTTTTTGGTGTTTCCATATCTTTGTCAAACCCCTTATGTAATATGTCTACTTAATCTTCAGCATTCTTTGTATAGCCACATTTCACATACTTATTGTGGTGTCACCGCCAGACACCACACTTGCTAGGTGGTAGCTTTAAATCGGCCGCGGTCCATTAGTACATGTCGGACCCGCGTGTCGCCACTGTCAGTAATCGCAGACCGAGCGCCACCACACGGCAGGTCTTGAGAGACGTACTAGCACTCGCCCCAGTTGTACGGACGACTTAGCTAGCGATGCAACACTGACGAAGCCTCGTTTATTTGCAGAACAGATAGTTAGAATAGCCTTCAGCTAAGTCAATGGCTACGACCTAGCAAGGCGCCATTAGCATTATATTGCTTGTATCTAAAGAGTCTAGCATGTCTCATCAAGAACGATGTATACAAATGATGGATTAAAGTTAAGTATTCCAGAAGCTACGTACTTTTCTTTATAGCATTCATTACGTATCCTGTTTCAGACCTCACGCCATCCTGCGTGAGCTTATAGCGTGCATTTCGGCCTTCTCTAGCAATATAACACTTACAATCTCTTCTTCCGTTTACTACTGATCGTCAACGTTTCGCTTGCATATAATGCTACCGGTCTTGTATTCTATCGTTGTGTTGAGCATGTCAAACAGTGCACTCTATGTAACATTCTCGTAATTTATAAGTAGGCTATTTAGGTTTGCGTTGGTGATGCAACGTAGCGCTCTGTGTTAATATCGCTGACTGTGCTGTGTGCAGTCTGTGGCTGGTTGGACTCACTGTTGGATTATTCTTTAGTGTAGTGTTGAGCAATTGGATGTGAACAGTGCATAGCATTGGGCAGTTGGAGGTGAGCCGCCAGCACTGGTGGATGTGGGGAGGGAGATGCCAGAGTTCTGAGATGTTAATATGAGCGGACGATCTGGACGTCGGTCCGTCAGAAAAAGGAAATTTATCGAACCGGATGTCATGAATTTATATTCGTGCGCTACAATATTTTGTGTCAGTTCAGAAATGATCAGAATAAGTAAAGACAAAACTGAGTACGTTCAGTTTTACTCAGCTGTCCCAGTATCAAATAACGCAGAAGTTTTCCAGCACAGTCTCTCTTTACATTCAAAGGGGAAGTTTCAAAATGTACCAATTCTATAAGCTTAGGTTTATAGAATTTCTTCAACCTGTCTTGATCAGATAGTTGCAGGATCAGTACTGTCTCGTTTTTCCTACGTGTCTGCAGAAGCCAAACTGATTATCTCTCGACTTGTAGCAGTCGTTCCATTCTTCTCTGAATCATCTCAATGATTTGCAACTAGACTGATGGTTCCGCATTACACATACCTGTCTGCACCTGCCTTCTTTGGAGATGGAATTACTGTATTATTCTCCAGATCTGTGAGTTTTTCGTTGTCGTTGGAGTTTTACATTACAGCGAGATGTTCTCACGAAATTTCAGTCCGCAACTTTTTTCTCCGAATGTGAAAATATTTCGTTGACGCCAGCCCACGAAGGGAGAAATGATCATGGCAATAGAAGAAGAGAAATCAGAACCCGCACGAAAAAGCTAAAGTGTTCGTTTTTCCCGCGCGTTGTTCGAGCGTGGAACAGTGAGAAATAGTGTGAAGCTAATACTATGTAAACACTGCCAGCCACCTTACAGTAAACCGCAGAGTAGTTTTGTATAAGCGGCAGTCAGATGAAAATGTGACAGATGGAAAAAAGTTAGTCAGCTGTCTATTATTTGACAAGTAATCGCCATAGCTGTTGACGCATTTACGCCACTGTGAGAGAAGGCGGTTAGTGCCTTCGTGGAAAAATGTTTGCAGCTTCGTACGTACGGAGGAATGTTTGTACCCAAGCGTACACCTCTTTGTCTGAAGCAAATTGACAGCCACCAGTGTTTCTCTTCAGGGCTCCAGAGCTACTGAAATCGCGTGGAGGGAGAGTGCCGCACGAACCGTGGCAAGGCGCCCAAGACCGCGCGGCACGGGGAGGGGAGAGATCGCAACTGGAAGACGTGTATGGGCTTCCGCCGAAAAGTTCCGCAGCGTTGTAAAACAACAGGCACGGCATATCCGAGCAAGTAATGATCTTTCCCACTGACTTTCTGGAACGCAGTGCCACAATTAACGATTAGCGGTACGAGGACGTGTAAGAAAACCTGAAGCGCCGCCATCGAGTCCAAACGCCCAGGAATGTTGACGGGCAGCATCATTCTGTTGCGGGATAACGCTCGTCCACTGGTTGTCAAGGTTGTTTCGACTACATTGCAGAAGTTTCGCAGCGAAGCCCACGCACACCCTCCATGCAACACCAGTCTCTCCACGTGTGACTTGCGTGCGCGGGACATCACACAAATAATAAACAAAATATTCAAATGTGTGTGGATTCCTATGGGATCAAACTGCTGAGGTCATCAGTCCCCAGACTTACACACTACTTAAACTAACTTATGCTAAGAACAACACACACCCATGCCCGGGGGTAGACTGAAACCTCCGGCGAGAGTGGCCACGAAATCCGTGACATGGCGCCTCTAACCACGCGACCACTCCGCGCGGCGATAATGCACAGCTTGGTACTACTGTGGGTTGTTTGATGTAACAACGATGAAAATTACGTCAGATGTAGTTGGGAGCCCGAGGAAGAAGCACCTGCTTTTTTTTTTCTTTTTTATCGCTGTGCATTCTTAACATAAAATTGGAGAGAGGTAGAAATGGATGCTGCAGGGTCTTGAGTACTGTGCCGTTGAAGACCAGTAGTCGTACATCAACATCGAAACTTTACGCGGCAAAAACCAGACAAAAATCCACAGTGCGTTGAGTGAAGTTAGTGGTGAGTTTACAGTGGACCATAGTACAGTTTCACATTAGCCTGATTGTTTTAGTGGTACTCGTATGAGCGTAGACGATAGCCCAAGACCCGGGAGGCCAACTTGTGGCAGTTGCTATTGAAGAAGATGATAGTGCGATTTTAGAGGAAATCTCTGAAGCCACGGAAATTCCCCTAACATCAGCATTTCGTATTCTGACAAATGATTTGAAGAAGAGAAAAGTTTCTGCGAAATGGTAGCACACCGTTTGACTGCTGATGAGAAGCAGAAACACCTGGACATTGCAACCTTGCTCAAACAAGATTCGACCGTGAAGGTCATTCTGTCGAATTGTCGCTATTAATGAAATGTGGATTAGAGACATTGAACCGGAGTTGAAATCACAGCCCAATGAGTGGAGAGATTCAGATTCTCATAGTCCAAAAAAATTTCGACGCGCTCAATCAAACCTCAAGCAAATGATGACTTTTGCTTATGATCATTAGAGAATAATCGTGACAGATAGAGTCCCATGTGGAAAAAGTGTCACAGCAGTGTGTTAGCGTAACTTAATGCAAAACCTGCGCTGAAAAATGCACAAAACCTCAGTTGCTCGAGGCTGGCCCGCTCATTCTCCACAACAATGCTCGCCCGTATTTCGGCGATGTTGTAGCCAAAGACCTGCGCGAATACGGATGGGAAGCATAGGAGTCGCCTTTTTAAAATCTTGGGGTAACATGTGTTACGTTATAACTCATAACTATCACCTATATAATTATAGTAACTTCACATGCTATACAAGTAATTTAAAATACATGATCATTCACCCAAAAATTGGGATAGACTGGATCGTGCTCCACCTGACAGCTGTTTTGTTGAATTCGTTGATTAGAGGTTTCAGGTTCAGTTCCCTTGCGAGATTGGAATGGAAGTTCAATAATGCTACATGATTTAACCAGTCTTGGTTCATGATCGCTCTGGTGTAAGTTTTCAGTCTGTGAAGTGCAGAAAACGAACGTTCTGCAGTACACGTGGATACAGATCTCGTTACAAGAAGTCGCAATAATTTTACATATTCTAGTAGCATGTTCTTCAGAGCTATACACTTGCCATTCTCTGTCCTACTCAAGTACTGCACTACACTATAAAAGCTATCTAGTGTAACATTATGCTGCTTCACCACACCCATCAAAGTTATCTCTACGAAGAATCAGTCTTACACAGTCGAAACCGTCACCGTAAAAAGAAGTAACGTAACTACAATCTTCTTTGCCTAAGAAAACTGTTCTATTTTGATAAGGTGTGACATTGTTTCGGGTGGAAATCTGATTTTAAAGCTGCTTACTGTTTGATCCACTAGCTCAGAAAACTTCTTGAATACCTGATGAACTTTGTTTTGTCATCAATTTTAAGGGCAATTTTCTAGGGCGGGAAACAGTGGGGAGACATAAATGTAATGCATACACTTTAATTTAGCATGTTCCCAAAGTGATAAAAATGTAAATGTGTTTCCGGCTCCTTCTACTGAAGACAAAGCAGCATCTACAGAATTACGAGCAAGGCAGAATTTCAGTGTGACTTTCTGAAGTACTGCATTAAGTATTTCTAATCTTTGGAATACAGAGTTTCCAATTCTTCCAGACATTTTAGAAATCCCTTATCTTTTGCACCAGCATCACTTCTTTCATCTTGCGTATCATTAAGAAATTCCAAAAGAACTTCATAATTTTTATCTATGCACAACAGCGACACAACATGCACGCACCATCTTGTTGTACAGAACGGTCTTAAATCTTGACCTGGTTCAGCGTTATGAGAATCTGAAAGCAAATGTTTAAGATTTCTGAATTTTCCTAGCATCTTGGGTGAAACACGAATTAATGAATTTAGCTCTTTAAGGATTGACAGAGTATCTCTTAATACTGGAATGTTGCTTGTTATTTTGTGTGGCACTATCACAATAGAGGCCTACATTGATGTTTTAAGCACCTTCTTGCTTTCCACTGTTGAAGAGCAATTCAGGGATAGCGATTGCATCTTTCAACACGATCGAGCACCTGTTCATAATGCACGGCATGTGGGGGAGTGGTTACACGGCAATAACATCGCCGTAATGGACTGGCCTGCACAGAGTCCTGACCTGAATCCTAGAGAACACCTTTAGGATGTTTTGGAATGCCGCTTTGTGCAAGACCCTCACCGACCGACATCGATACCTCTCCTCAGTGCAGCACTCCATGGAGAATCGTCTGCCAGTCCCCAAGGAATCTTCCAGCACGTGATTGAACGTATGCCTGCGAGAGTGGAAGCTAGCATCAAGGCAAAGGATGGGCCAAGACCATATTGAATTCTAGCATTACCGATAGAGGGCGCCACGAACTTGTAAGTCATTTTCATCCAGGTATGGTTCAAATGGCTCTGAGCACTATGGGACTTAACATCTATGGTCATTAGTCCCCTAGAACTTAGAACTACTTAAACCTAACTAACCTAAGGACATCACACAACACCCAGTCATCACGAGGCAGAGAAAATCCCTGACCCCGCCGGGAATCGAACCCGGGAACCCGGGCGTGGGAAGCGAGAACGCTACCGCACGACCACGAGCTGCGGACTCATCCAGCTATCCAAATACCTTTGATCACATAGTCTATATATAAGGTGCATCTGAAAAGTTCGGTGAATGGTCTCAGAAGATTAAGGAAACAAGAGTTACAACCGATATGTACGTTATAGTGGATGTGATTGATTAGGGAAGGTAAACGTTGCCCAGTGGATGTACACCATCACGAGAGTGATCAGTGAGAGCTTACCATAAATTGAAAAAACACATCCACTAGTGAGGTTAACCATCAGTGTACTCGGCTAGGGAAAGTGTACAGTAGCATATATTCCACTAGTGAAGGTGTATCATCACTGCTCCCGCGTTATTAACGGTGTGTCCAGCAACGCTACCGCGCTTCAGCACGAATGTAATCGTTATTCTTATGTTATGCGGCAGTGCAGTTACGGTTGGCAGTAGTGCAGTTACGATTTACAGTCGTACAGCTGTGGTTGACGGTAGTGCAATTACGGTTCACATCACTCCACCTTTGGTTGATTCAGTCAAGTTCTACGAACATCTCAGAATGGAACGGGGAAATCTCAGTTATAATTCTGTCTTCGTGGACAGAGAGAAGTATGAGTCACTTATCAGCAAGGCTAAGTCACTAAAATGTGGATAAAAGAGGGTCGGAAACGACTACAAGTTTGGAAGAATATTAAGTGCTAGAAGTGAATGGATTAACCATCTTAATGCAACCTGTAACCGAAGAAGGTAAGATTAAATACTATGTTTACGATGAAGAAATGTATGATATTCTGCATGACGCTCATGTAATGACTGGCCACGGTGGACGCGACCGAAAGATGAATACTTCAAGTCAAAGTTCTGTAATATAGCATACAGAGATGTCCAAATTTATCTTAGTTTGTGTGAGACTTGTTTAGAAAAGCAAAAAGGTCAGAAAAAAGGAATAGCAGCGAAGCCTTTGCTGTTCAAGGAGCTAAATTCCAGATGCCAAGTTGATGTCATCGACTTTCAAATGCAACCACATGCTGCGATAAATGAATTTTACATAATACGACTATGTTTTAATCTACAGGTGATAAATGCAACTTACCTCATGGCAGTGAAGGTATACATTCACTAGTGATAGTACACTATCCCTAGTCAATGTGTGTTGCTTGACAGATTAGGAATCAGTGAACCACTTCCACTAAATGGGCCAGTGAAGGTGCACTATCACAAGTGATGGTATAATTTCCCCGAAACGTCCACTTCCACTATAATACACACACATATATAAGGTGCGTGTGAAAAGCTCGCAGCCGACCGGTGTGGACGAGCGGTTCTAGGCGCTACAGTCTGGAACCACGCGACCCCTACGGTCGCAGGTTCGAATCCTGCCTCGGGCACGGATGTGTGTGATGTCCTTAAGTTAGTTAGGTTTAAGTAGTTCTAAGTTCTAGGGGACTAGTGACCTCAGAAGTTAAGTCCCATAGTGCTCAGAGCCATTTGAACCATTTTTTGAAAAGTTCGGTGAATGGAGTCAGAAAATAAAGAAAACAAGAGTTACAAACGAAGTAGCTTTACTGGCCTTCAGCGTGATCAGTTTCAGCTACAACAAACCTCTGACGTCTGTTGTAAGGCTATTGCCAACTGTCAGTAAAGGCGTTTTCTGGAATCGCTCAAAGCACCTAGATCACGCGTTAATGGATGTCCGCATCGTTACAGAAAATGAGACCTGGTGCTACCAGTATGACTCGGACACAAAGAGACAATCAATAGCATTGTGCTCATCGTTTTCCTTGCCTCCCAAAATAAAGTCGTCTGACAAAATTGAAGTTTAAGATGACGTTGATCACCTTTTTCGACAGCAACGGCTTGAAGCATCACGAATTTCTGCCCGTGGGGGACACTGAAGAAGACGACCACCATGCGATTGACTGTCGCGTGGTCTTCGGATCGTAGCGGCAGCACCAAGTGTCATTACCTTCAGTGCTGTGGATATCCAACAAGGCGTTACCACGAAGCTACGAGTGATTTCATAAAAGATGCGTTTGCTGACAGTCTCCAACGGCTTTACAACCGATGTCAGAAGTGTGTCGCAGATAATGGTGATTACTTTGAAGGCCAGTTAAGCTATTTTCTTTCTGACTCTCGATACACGTTTTTCGTCATACCCCCGGCATATACAGGTTGATCCATTGATAGTGACCGGGCCAAATATCTCACGAAATAAGCATCAAACGAAAAAACTACAAAGAACGAAACTCGTCTAGCTTGAAGAGGGAAACTAGATGGCGCTATGGTTGGCCCGCTAGTTGGCGCTGCCATAGGTCAAACGGATATCAACTGAATTTTTTTAAAAATAGGAACCCCCATTTTTATTACATATTCGTGTAGTACGTAAAGAAATGTAAACGTTTTAGTTGGACCACTTTTTTCGCTTTGTGATAGATGGCACCGTAATAGTCACAAACGTATAAGAACGTGGTATCACGTAACGTTCCACCAGTGTGGACGGTATTTGCTTCGTGATACATTACCCGTGTTAAAATGGACCGTTTACCAATTCCGGAAAAGGTCGATGTCGTGTTGATGTCAGGCTATTGTGACCAAAATGCCCAACGGGCGTGCGCTATGTATGCTGCTCGGTATCCTCGACGACATCATCCAAGTGTCCGGACCGTTCGCCGGATAGTTACGTTATTTAAGGAAACAGGAAGTGTTCAGCCACATGTGAAACGTCAACCACGACCTGCAACAAATTATGATGCGGCTAATCCACACATCAGTAGCAGACAAATTGCGCGAGAATCGGGTATCTCAAAACGTCGGTGTTGGGAATGGTAGATCATCATCGATTTCTATGCACCAGGAGTTGCATGGCGACGACTTTGAACGTCGTGTACAGTTCTGCCACTGGGCACAAGAGAAATTACGGTACGATGGCAGATTTTTTGGACGCGTTCTATTTAGCGACGAAGCGTCATTCACCAAAAGCGGTAACGTAAACCGCCATAATATGCTCTATTGGGGAACGGAAAATCCACGATGGCTGCGACAAGTGGAACGTCAGCGACCTTGGCGGGGTAATGTATGGGGCGGCATTATGGGAGGAAGGATAATTGGTCCCCATTTTATCGATGGCAATCTAAATGGTGCAATGTATGTTGGTTTCCTACGTAATCTTCTACCGATGTTACTACAAGACGATTCACTGGGTGACACCGGCGATGGACTTCCAACATGATGGATATCCGGCACGTAGCTCGCGTGCGGTTGAAGCGGTATTGAATAGCATATTTCATGACAGGTGGATTGGTCGTCGAAGCATGTTCACCGCATCTGACGTCCCCGGATTTCTTTCTGTGGGGAAAGTTGAAGAATATTTGCTATCGTGATCCACCGACAACGCCTGACAACATGCGTCAGCGCATTATCAATGCATGTGCGAACATTACGGAAGGAGAACTACTCGCTGTCGAGAGGAATGTTACACGTATTGCCAAATTCATTTAGATTGACGGACATAATTTTGAGCATTTATTGCATGTGGTATTTACAGGTAATCACGCTGTAACAGCATGCGTTCTCAGAAATGATAGGTTCACAAAGGTACATGTATCACATTGGAACAACCGAAATGAAATGTTAAAACGCACCTACGTTCTGTATTTTAATTTAAAAAACCTACCTGTTACCAACTGTTCGTCTAAAATTGTGAGCCATGTGTTTGTGACTATTACAGCGCCATCTATCAGAAAGCGAAAAAAGTGGTCCAACTAAAACATTCATATTTCCTTACGTACTACACGAATATGTAATAAAAAATGTGGGTTCCTATTTAAAAAAACGCAATTGATATCTGTTTGACCTATGGCAGCGCCATATAGCGGGCCAACCATAGCGCCATCTGGTTTCCCCCTTCAAGCTAGACAAGTTTCGTTCTTTGTAGTTTTTTCGTTTGACGTTTATTTCGTGAGATATTTGCCCCGGTCACGATCAATGGACCACCCTGTATATGCTGCGCATACCCAATGAAATTTTGTGGTTTGCTTGAGCGACCGAGCACACCCGCAGTGGGGTATTCTGCTAGGCCCTCCGCACACGCAGCGACTGAAAAGCGATGTCTGGTTGCAGACTAGCTTGCAACGCACCTCCACACACGGTGCAACTGTGCCATGAGAAACTGCAGTTTCCGTTTGCAAGCGTGGAGGACGAGTATTGTTTGCTGTACCTGGGCATCTTTTGATTACACGGGACATGTGGAGTACAGATTCGAACACAGAAGGAGATGTGGTTCTCTGTTATTATTACTTACGAATGAAAAAGAAAAGGAAATTCTAGGTTCATCCGTACATTCACAGAAACATAAACTGCAGGCTGTTTGTAGCAGCAAAGGAGCAGCAACAAAGAAACTAGAAATTAATTTTCTTCTCTCTCTCTCTCTCTGTCTTTTTTTTTTTTTTCTTTTGAAATGAGTAAATTGCTGATTTGGTACAACTGATTTCTCCGGCCATGATACAGCAAAATACGAAAATGAGGGAATGTGTCAGTGCAGAAAAATGGATATTCATCACATTGAGATAAGAGGGTTCTAATTTACAGTGTGATTATAATTAAAATTAAGCTTTCAAATCGCTGTAGAAATAATACCACTGGTCAGAATGACGTCAAATTGCAAGGGAATATTATGGGAGAAGGGGGGAAACGTATGGCAGAAGAAAAATAAATAGTTACAAAAAGGAGCAATAGATGGCGCTGTAAGAATCACAATTTAATAGTGGTCGACTACAAATGACAAATGAATCATACAACAATGCCTAAGGTGTACGTTTGACGTTAAAGAAACTGTACTACTGAGTGTGCATGAGTGTACAGGCGTGATACTGTTTGTTACGTAAGCCCATCCACCACGGCAAGGTCATATCACATCGAATGGGAGAAATCGGATTTTAATTGTCCTGAGGTCAAAAAAGGGATGAAAAGCATCAATCACATCGGTTTTTAATTGTCCTGAGGCCAAAAACCGCATAAAAAGCATCAATCAAAATCAAATCGGATTCTTAATTTGCGTGTGACTGGCGCAAAACATGTTCAATATGCTGTCCAACAAGTTGAAATCGAGAAACAACACGTTGCACAACTGATCCAAGTGTTTCCGAGGTCACGCTCAGAATGTGTTGCGCACTGCGTGCCTTCAATGCAGCTAAGTTTGCAATCGGAACACTGAACACAACATCTTTCAGATAGTCCCACAGCCAGACGGGTTAAGATCAGGTGATCGGGACGGCCAACCTGTACGGAAATGGCGGCTGATGATTCTAGCATTTCCGAAATGGCGCCTCAGCAGCTGCTTAAGTGAATTTGCAATGCGCGGAGGTGCTCCACCTTGCATGAAAATGATTCCATGCACGCTGTTGGAGAGCTAGAATTACGTGGTTGCGCAAAAGACACTCATAGCACTTACCAGTGACGGTACAGGTAACGGGACCGGAAGCACCTGTCACTTCGAAAAAATATCGCCGTATGATAAATGATACCGTAAACCCGCATCACACAGCGATCTTTTCAGGATGAGGTGGTACCCGTTGATTTGCGTGTGGATTTTCCGTTTCCAACATTAGAGAATTCTGTGTATTGACATCCTATCAGATGGAAATGGGCTTCCTCTGTTCACAAAATCTTCCACGGCCAATCATTGTCCACTTCCATTCGAGCAAGAAATTCTAAAAATAAAGTCTCTCTTGCTGGCAGGCCAACAGGAAGCAACTAGTGCACATGGGTAATTTTGAATGGATAGCAAAGAAGGATGTTGATGGTGTTCGGAGAGCAACCAGCCACAAATTTACTTTCAGTTCCTTTATTCAAAGGGTACCGTTACCGGTTTCGAATCGTTGTGATTCATCCTCAGACGGTTTACACGCTTTCTTTGTGACATGTGGTGTGTTTTTTACAGATTAATTTTCGTAAAACGTCGGTTTGGAGTGTTTGCTGTCCGAACACCATCAACATTTGTCTTGAAACAACAGTCACGGTCTCCATCGTGTCATCATATCACAAAATTGAAAAGAAGCATGTTTCGTAGGATTTTACGCACCGCGTTTACGGGTATCTCCAATGTTCGGGCAATTCTCCGTGCACTATACATTTGCACACCACCACTCGTCTCCTGCATTGTAGTGGCCACTGCTTCCGCTGACGTCGAATCAATTCGTTTCCTCCCTCTACCAGGTTGCACACCAAAGTAACCAGTCTTTTCTAATTCCGAATCATTTTTCTCGGACCCACGGAAGTCATCGGACCAGCATATATTTTCAAACCCTTCAGTGTTCGGAACTTCTGCAGAGCGACATGTGGACAGTCTTCTAATAATTTCCGGGTATGCAGCCGGATCCCGTCGACATTCTGCCACGATATTTCGGCCCAGAGACGTCCGGCCATCATCAGGTGAGTACACAACTACTGAAGAGCCCAGGTGCAGTCGCGACTTGTGTACTCACCTGATGATGGCCGGACGTCTCTGGGCCGAAATATCGTGGTAGAATGTCGACGGGATCCGGCTGCGTAACCGAAAATTATTAGAAGAAGAAATACGCCGGGAAAATTTGAGAAGTCACATGTGCACAGTCATCTTTCTTGTAATACAGCTTTACAGGCAGAGCGCGATCCTGCATTGTGACAGTCATGCCGAACGTCACAGAAGCGAAAGCAGGAAAAGCCGTGTACCGGCGTGTTTATGCCGACTTCAATGGGTCGTGCGCATGACACGTGTTTTCATTTACGTGTTCTGACACATACAGCGTAATCAATTGATCAGTTTTCCCCCTTCTCCGATAATATTCCGTTGCAATTCATTCCGACCAGTGGTGTTATTTCTACAGCGTTTTGAAAGTTTAATCATTATCACCCTGTATTTTATACACTAATAATATTTCATTGACAGTAGATACGGATTACTATGTTTAATACGTCCATTTCTTAACTTTCAAGCTGCATTGTCACTAGAATCTTCCGTCGATTGTTGACCAATTGCTTGTCACAAAGTACCTCGTAAAACTGACTGGCAGCGCAATTGTCTCGGTATCTTCGCCTGATTGAGTAGTAACATCGATTGACTGGGATCCGAACGACTGCGTAACAGCTATTGGGACAAACAATGGTGGAGTAGGTGCCCGGTTCACGATTTCGTCGCCTCGTGTGGTGGCCGCGCAGTCCATAGGACCTTGTCACGGTTCGCGTAGCTACACCCGTCGGAAGTTCGAGTGCTCCCTCGGGCACGGGAGTGTGTGTTGTCCTTAGCGAAAGTATTGCATGTTGGATTAAGTAGTTCGTAAGTCTAGGGATTGATGACCTCAACAGTCTGGCCCCATAGAACTTTACTACAAATTTCCAATTGTCGCGATTTCGTCGATTAGCTGTAATACTCTACGCTCGAATATTTTTATGTATTGCTCGTTCATTTCATTAAGTTCAGACAACAAGCTAAGAAGAAACAGTTTCGTATCTTCTGTCCTCTGGTCGCGGGGCTCACCGCTGTGAGGCAACTTTGGCCTCCTGGGTTTTGGTAGATTCGTGTCGTGCTTCTGCCGAGTGTCGCAACCCGGAAAGCGGCGGGCTCCAGCGGTGCGCGCGCACCTCGCTCCCGGTTGGCTGAAGACGGCCGGCGCCCGCTGGGCCCGGTCAGTGCGACAGCAGACACGATGCGAGCAGCAGGTAGCGCGCGGCTCGCGCTGGCGGCCTGCCTCTTGGCGCTGGCGGCGGCGCAGCAGCTGCCCTGGTGGTGGGGGCTGTCCGCCCCCGACTACAGCCCGGTCACCCAGGCGCCCAACAACAACGTGGGGGGCGGCGCGTCCACGGTGGACCCGCTCCGGCAGAGCACGTACGAACCCTGCGAGTGCGGCCCCGGCAAGTCGTGCGTCTGCGTGGTCTACTACCTGTGCAAGAACGACACCATCGTCACCACCGGGCTCGAACTGCTCGACGACAGGTGGGTGGAGCGGCGAGGGCGCCGCGGCCCGCCTTTCCTCTCCCATTCGCGGGCTCTTTCTGTCAGAGCCAGACTAGCTCCAATTTCGTAGACTATTGTCTTATTTCGTCCAAATGCTGCAGAAATGACAGTTCCGACACGTTTATTATGCGTACTGTTTGTTTCTGATAGTGATCTCAGCTACAGAATCTTTAAGCAACAGTTCACAATCAATTGCGTCAGTGCATATTCAATCTTGTTAAGACGACATACTTCTCGCGAAATATTTCCTTCGTAAATAAACACAGTCAACAATCGACGTGGAAGGTGCCCTTTCTGTCATCATTATTCGAGATACGGGAGGAATGTTTCCTGACCCACTTGCACACAGTCTGAATCCTCACGCGATGCACAACAGCCTTATCACGCCTGAACCAACTCTTGAAGAGTACACAGACATTGAATATTCTACCCGTTATGTCAGTCTAACTGAATAAGGGTCACAGACCAAACAAAATTACAGAAATTATTGAAGCGAGTTTCCAGACCGTCTCCTTTGTGTGTAGCTTAACCCTACTCGTGTTCGTTTTGAAAAATTTTGCTTCTTCGTAAATTCACTGAGGTGGTAATTCAACTGGAAAGATGTACTGCAGTGGGTGAATGCCGCTGGTGTAAACATCGTGGAGGCTGCAGGATTGAATTACACCTACGTTCAGGCTAACCTGCCGGTCTTCGCTTAAAATGCTATTTGTATGCAGATTTTTTTCCCACGCTTGGTAACGTCTCACTGCACACGTGCGTGCGACCTCGAAAAGTTGTCAACAGTAGCCGCCACTTCTAGATTATTTTAAAGCGCGTTGCAGAGGATGCGTATCTTCTGCTCTAATTTAAGATAAGGTTTCCCAGCTTTTCCTTTACGAATGGACAGTGAGTTGACCTACAGCATAGGCTATGTACTGTGGTTATTATTGGCCTATCTTGGCTTCAGAATTTGTATGGAAAGGCGAATAATTTTGTAGGATCGGTTCCCATAGTTGGTTGTTGCATCAATGTCAGTAGCTGTAGCGGCATATTGTACGTGCGGCCGAGTAGGTCGTTTGGAATTTCCCGGCATTTGTTATCCTCCAGCGAGGGAACCAGCTCTTCCTATACGCTCCGTCTAGCCTATTAGATCAGAAGATCTGAACACTCTTCTGACATAGCAAATGTTTTTCAGCTAATCTCTTCCGCAAATGATCCACTTTCCCAGCACGCTATCAGTGAGCTAGCGCCTTCCGTTTGCTTTACCAACAAGTACGCCTACATAACAATTAAACCCACTATTACCCACTGGTTTATACGACTTTACCATTCCCATGTCTGACATGTAAATCCAGTAACATCCATCCGTACCACCCGTCGGCTTTCAACAACGACGTCATTGAAAGTGACACTACCATCTTGCAAAATAAGCGATAATAAAATAAAAAATAACTGTGAAATCACGAAAATACTCCAATATACATACTTAAACAAACAGCTACTGCTCGTACCAAAAACGAAGAAACACCCAACTAGCGCTAACCAACTATAATTGGTACCGAAAACATAACCTGACTTAGCTCAACTGAAAATCCCCAAGGCAATAAAGAACATCATAAGAGCGTTAACTACTTGCACTTGATGTCACACTTCAGATGGTACACACTGCGGCAGGCTTGGCTCACGGTTAACATCACTCCACTCTGGCCCCTGGGCCCACCCACACGTCATCTAACTCAGGTACACTTCGCACTTACTTTCAATTACTGATATTGCTTTCCTCAAACTTTGCGTTAAACCATTAATTCTTAATTTCGTAGTCAAAATTCCGTAGACTTCTGTATTTCGTAATAGTTCATTTGTCTGATACTATAATTATTTACTGAATAGTATTAATTTCATTACGTCGCAGTTTCGCCCTCATTAGAGAAAAAATGTGTCAAAGGAAGGTGTAATCAACAGATGACATAAATCGTAGTCAGTGTTTACACTCGTCAGCAATACAACTAAAAACATAATTTTCGCTCTGGCTGGTTAGGACCGCAATCTCGTTAGCTTTTGTTCAAGTAATTAAACTCGTAGGTTTATTAACGTGTCCACACCAACACAATTGGTAACGCTGTCCATAAATCAGTTTCCGACCTAAGCTGACCTCTTGCCCTATCTGATGATAAAATTTAGAATATAAAATGTAGACTGGCAATGGCAAGGAAAGCGTTTCTGAAGAAGAGAAATTTAACATCGAGTACAGATTTAAGTGTCAGGAAGTCGTTTCTGAAAGTATTTGTATGGAGTGTAGCCATGTATGGAAGTGAGACGTCGACGATAAATAATTAGACAAGAAGAGACTAGAAGCTTTCGAAATGTGGTGCTACAGAAGAATGCTGAAGATTAGATGGGTGGATCACATAACTAATGAGGGGGTATTGAATAGAATTGGAGAGAAGAGAAATTTGTGGCACAACTTGACTAGAAGAAGGGATATCGGTTAGTAGGACACGTTAGGAGGCATCAAGGGATCACCAGTTTAGTACTGGAGGGCAGCGTGGAGGGTAAAAATCGTAGAGGGAGACAAAAAGATGAATACACTAAGCAGATTCAGAATGGTGCAGGTTGCAGTAGGTACTGGGAGATGAAGAAGCTTGCACAGGATAGAGTAGCATGGAGAGCTACATGAAACCAATCTCTGGACTGAAGACAACAAGAATCTATGTATCTTCATATCTAACCGTGCTATCCACGAAATGTCTGAGACCGCAGGTAATACTCAGTCCATCGCTGTATATCATTAACGATAATTGCCCTATCTTTACACCCCGAGCCCACATCCTAAACTATTTCAGTGCGTTCTGTCCGCCAACAAGCTTACCAACGCAGTCTCAAGATTGTACGGAACAGCTATATTTCCTTCAGCCGTCGGCGTAGTCTTCAATCGAAAGCCTTACTGAAGTCTTTCCATTTAAGTCTCGAGGAAATATAGCCTTCCGGCAAATGTTAAGATTTTAAGAAATTTCTCAAAGCCGGACTGTCATGCTGCGGAAAGACTCTGTTGGACGACTGAGAAACTGAATTTAGGACTGGCTAAGATACTGCCTTACGGGTCGTTCAGTATAAGTAATACCTCCCAACTCCGAACCAGCAGTCACCAAAAGAAACAGATAAGAAGACCAGTAAGTTTTGTTGTCAGTTTGTGATAGTGTCTACGTGATAGCATAGGTGCTTCAGTAGCGTTCTTGCACATTTTGATAAGTTACATTTCAGCTGTTTCACGTAACCTCTTGATAGGACAGAGCGCATAACGGAATCACCGTTCAGTAGGACCTGTATTTCGCTTGGGTCATGGACCCGTTATACGTGTGTGTTGAGGCGCCTACGGTGTAACACCCCTTTCGATTCCTGAACAGTTCAAATTATGGAGACGAGGGGCACCTAGGTTTATTTGCCTCCTGTTATTAACCCTTGTATCAACCGAGGTAGGGAGAAAGTGTGGTGTTTAAAATTAAATGGTATACTTTCTAATGGCATTGAAATTTTTCGCGGAAAAATTTGAGAAATTGATTAAAACTAAGACAAAGGGCCAGGAATCCGCCAGAGCGGTGTTAACACAAAGTTGGACGTAATGCGTTACACACATTATGTATTAGATGTGACGAAATAGGCCTACGTAGATGTTAAGTTCTTTGCAAACACTACACTGTGCTAAATGTTAACACACACTGTAGCTGGCGCAGTACCTCTGTGGTATAACGTAAGGCCAACCGCAAATAAGTTTTACGTCAGTTTCCTTAGTCTTCTTGCTGCGTATAAAGACAAAACTACACAAGAGCTGTATTCACACATCACACAGCCCTCGGGCCTCTCGTTTTAGCGCATTTTTCTGCAGAACTGAGTGTTCGACCAGTCTCAAAGCACAGACCCGGCGTCTCATTGCCAGACCTGCAGTCATTACTTTGCGCCAGTTACCGAGTCTCAGGCTGACGCTGACGTCTCGGCTGCAGCACACGAGTAACGGACACGTATTCCGTATCATTGCGTTTCTGTACTCGGTGAAGCCGCTCTCATCATGAGAGGGACGCGTTTGGCCTGCAAACAGACAGCTTAATATACATAGGTTTAGATGCCTGTGTGTGCGCGCCTGTGTTTTTCTTATGGTAAATAATTGTTTCGTACTCGAAACTCATTTTTTGATTCAGTGTCAACTCTGCACAGAAATATTATTTTGGAATCATTTTATTCCTTGTTTGTTTTACAAATACCACTCGGTACTCTGACAGTATAGTAAGACGAGGGTACTGTAAAGTGATATTTGTGCAAAGCGCATGGACGTGGAAGTCGGTGGTATTGTTGGTGCATTTCGTCAGTGGTACCAAATACACAGTTGGCAGATTTGATAGTTAGGTGAGAGAAACCAATGTACTACAATCGATTCGTCTACCAGATGCACGACGGTAAGAAATGTTAACGTACGAATGGAAAAAAAAGATTGTCACGTTGCCTCAACTACTTGTTTTGTGTGCATTCCACCAAGATAAGGCTATTGCAGCAGCTTAATAACAGCTGATATTAGCTTCTAAATGTGCCTACATAGACGGATTACACAGTAGCTGATGTTTGCAGAAGCATTTCTTTAAAAGTTCATTTTAAATACTGCTACAAACAGTTTCAGCTGTATCCACTGTCAATTCCATTAAGATATCCGAATAGAACGCAATCTCTGCGTTTTACTGCCATTTTATTTTCGAGCATTGTCCCGAAAACTACGCACCTTTTTAATCTATAATGCATCGGCAATCAGTTTCGTTGAACGCAAACTGTAATACAAAAGCACGTCAGTTAAGGGCAATTAACTTAATCCTCCTCCTGGTTTTTGCTGTTCCATCAAGCAGTCGTATGTGATCCAACGTTTGAGCGGTATGAAAACAAGATTCCCTAGAAATTGTACAATGCATAGTATTCAGAATTTTCATAGCTAAACGGAAAGTGATAAATGAGTTATCAAGTTTCCTACGGGCCGTCTAATTTTCCAAAGGAAGATGTAATTGCTTGAAAGAAATTAGAGCTCTTAAGAAACCTGTATAGTAATCTGAGGGTAAACTGGAATCAACTGCTGCTAGCTGTGGAAATGAATTGTCAAAAAATATAAAGTCACATTATAAATTTGAAAACGTCTCTGCTTTCTGTTGGTCTGTACACTCTCAATAAACATGAAGAAAAAATGAAAAAAGGAAAATGTTTTGTGAAATGATTTGTCCTAGTCACCTGAAGGTGACTGGAGTTGCCCAGTCGAAATATCGTGCGAAGAATTGAGCGACGGCCCGCTGCAAGCGCGAAATCTGTTTGAACATCCAGTTCGCCCGGAAAATTTTAAAACTCGCAGAAATAAAACAGAGTATAGAAACATTTGACGCTCTTCTGAATGATGCTGGAACGGGGGTGCAGCAAATTAGGTGTCGACTCAGAAGTCATAGTTCAGCGTTGGAACTTGGAATCTTAAACGGGATATTTAGTGGAATTTCACTCAGTGGTCTTAATACGTGGTTTGCTAAAAAGGCTGAATGCAGTACCCGCGATAAAATGGAATGGAATGTGGCGCGTGCACCGGCTAATTTCTTATCAGCTAATCACAGCACACACATGGCGGCGTGCCTTTGTTAACGCAAGTAAAGAGTACGTTGTAATGTGTACCGAATAGAAGTTTTAAAATTTACTCGTTACTTTCATAGCCCTATTTCTCAAATACCCATTGAAAAGTTTCAGGAGCACAGTGTCACTGTTGTCTTTTCGTGGGCTCTACAATGCCTTTTAAACAAGTACGTCGTCTCATATAAAATATTTGAGTCTGTTAATACGAAACTTAATGGCAGCGCTAACCGGGCAACAGTAACGTGCCCCGCTGCTTTCTATTATCTGCCGGAAACCTCGCCTCGATGTCCCGAACTGCTGAGTAGACGCCGCAACTCGCCCTGTTTACAGCTCACCAAGTCCGGCGCGTGTGGCAACTCCTGCAGATAGCCGGCTGTTTGTCTCCCTGGGGAATGTAACGGTGGCGGCCGGAACGTTATCTGGCCCTCTCCCTCTCTCCCAGAATGACACGAGGAGAAAACTTACAAAATTCAGAACTGACTTTCGGATTGGAATGTAAACACATTCCTCGTCCCCTCCGTATGTTAACCATACATATCGCGAGGGCAGAACGACGCTAATATAAAAGCATCCCCGAATATAGCCGAAAGTGGGAAGCGTAAGACTTGTTTGTGTGTGTCTGCGCATTCGTTCAGAGGCCAGCCTCGGCTGGCTTGTTCATCTGATGTCAGCTTGCCTCCTGCGCCGAATGATGGAGCAGCATCGTTCCCAGAACCGATCGCGGTCCTCTGGTTTGGAGCCCAGTGGTACGCCCAAACCATATGCTCGGACGATTCTGTGACGGACGCGGATAGGGCGGGCGTGTACTACAGCATGAAGGGGCTGCTAGGGTAGTGGAGCACATGTGTTCACGTGGTTCTTTAGGGTACACAAACCCTACATCGGCCCGATAAGATACTGTCTGCTTTCGTACACGGAAGAATGAAAGCCACAGTAGTTAAAGTGTGAAGTATCTGTCATGGAACTGGCCCCATGTGGCCGAGAGGTTCTAGGCGCTCCAGTCTGGAACCGCGCTGCTGCTACGGTCGCCAGGTTCGAATCCTGCCACGGGCATGGATGTGTGTGATGTCCTTAGATTAGTTAGGTTTAAGTAGTTCTAAGTTCTAGGGGACTGATGACCAGTCCCATAGTGCTCAGAGCCATTTGATATGTCATGGAAGATCGCAGAACAGTTCATGCAGGAACATCCGTAGATAGGTCCAGGAAATAGCCTCACTCATAAATGGTAATAATTCCCAGATAGTACTAAGGACAGGAAGGTGGCTGGAACAAGATTACTGCTTTACGCGATCAGGCCCAATGGACCACGCGCTGCATTGAGAGATTGCCTCCACTTCGGCTTGTTCAAATGGCTCTGAGCACTATGGGACTTAACATCTGAGGTCATCAGTCCCCCTAGACTTAGAACTACTTAAACCTAAGTAACCTAAGGACACCACACACATCCATGCCAGAGGCAGGATTCGAACCTGCGACCGTAGCAGCAACGCGGTTCCAGACTGACGCGCCTAGAACCGCTCGGCCACAGAGGCCGGCACTTCGGCCTGTCTTCGGCTCCTTTCTGCCATCCCTCCAGCAGTCCCACTCTCTGAAGGTCTTTGGATACGCAGTCACTCCATCGAGTTCTAGGTCTTCGTACGAGCCTTCTGCCGGTTGGCCTGGTGTTGAGTACAGTTTTTCGGCCACCGGTTGTCCTGCATTCGAGCAACACGCCCTGCCCACTGCAGTCGGCGTGTCTTCGTTATCGCCACGATGTTCGGCTCTTCGTAAATATCACACAACCCTGTGTTGTGACGAATCCTCCATTTTTCCAAACTCACTGTCGTAAACTGGTCCAAAAATATTCCGAAGGGCTTTCCTTTCAAATATCATCAGTCTGTTCAGATCTTGCTTGGTTGTACTCCAGGTGGCACATCCATATAGTACTACAGGCTGTAGGAGTGCTTTGCAGATGTTTATTTTGAAATGTCTTGACAAACTTCTGGTTTTGAGGAGAGCATAATGGCTGTGGTAACAGATATTAATAAAAATCAAATAACGATTTGAATGTAAATCGCAAAGACTGACTGAATGCCGGCGGCGAGGGAGATTTTTATGCCGTAAATAATACGTTAATACGTAGTGGTATTATTGCATATTACAAATGCAAAGTAATTTGGGTCTATATGAGTATTAAAGGTGGATCAGACGTGGTCATCGGATGCATTTAGAGACCCCATGCCTGAGGAGCGGTAGTGGCGGGACATTTGAGCGAAAACTTAAGAGACGGCTGCGCGTAAATTTCCCGATCATAATTAAATTACGGGGAGATTTCAACTTGGCAGCCGCAGACTGAGAGACTCAAGTGCCAAGTGCTCAGAGCGGGGAGCAGGTACAGGAATAGGGAATCATGTGAAATCGTTCTACATACCTTATCCGAAAACTACTTGAGCAGCTAATCACAGAATCGACTTTCGAAGTCACGTATTACATCTCCTGGTTAGAAACAAGCAAGAACTCTTAGCTTCAGTTAGCGTGTAACAGGCAATCACTGATCATAAGGCCGTTCGGCATCTATGTAACGATTTAACCCAGATAGCTCTGTTCTACGCAGAACATACCGGCTTAGAGTTACACGCCGTATTGTTGACTTGAAGAAGCCATTCGGTGTAGTTCCGTACTGCCAGCTGATGAACAAGGTACGAGTGTGCGGAATATCGGATCAGCTGCGTGGCTGAAGAATGCTTACGAAACAGAACAAAGTATGTCATTCTCAGCGGAGAGAAATCTTCAGACGTAGAAGTAACTTCCGACGTACCGTAGGTTAGTGTAACAGGACAATTAGTTCCGCAGTATACAGGTATCCCAGCAGGAATACTGGCAGTGTTCAGGTTTTTGTCAGGAACGATCATTTGAAGAGAAGTCTAGTAAACACGTGCTCTGAAGTGCGTACCTTAATAGCTGCAAATACTTGTTCATTTTCGCTACTGTGAAACGCACCTCTTTGACTGAACAAGTTGTCATAGCTCTTGAAGTATGCATTTTAGAGTCTATGTTTAGTGATTTTTTTTTTTTTTATTCTCCTAGTACTGACCAATCCTCCTGAAGCCATCTGTACACAAGAATAGCTCAACCGAGCCCAGAGGCAGACGTTGCAGGAGTGTGGTTTACTATTAAAATTCATATGTTCCAAGAGGAGTCAATAAAAATATCGCTTGCTTCTAGGCAAATTACATCTAGCGTGTAAGCGAGAAAACATATAGAAAAGGTTTCAAGTTATAGGCAAAGTTTGTAGCAAGTCATTCGGTGCTCACATTCCGAAATACTGGGTGAATATAGTGTGACCCATCTCTGCTTACTACTATATCTCAAACATCGGTCGTTACCGTCAATATTAACAACTGCAGCGTTTCCTGTTAGTTCATTTACTCGATTTGCTACAGCACAGTTGGATTCAAATTTTTTGTTTCTCTAATCAAAGTACAGAATTATCAGTTGCCACGCTCGTCAACATGAGTGTTTCATTTGTTCTATCCAATATATGTGTCAATGTCAGTGCGATTTTAGCTGGAGACTGAAAGCAAGCGTTATTTCTTCAGCTTTCCTTCACACAAATTCACAAATTCACACTTTCACAGTATAATCACTCTTCCTCTTGAACTGAATATAAAAATCTGAGTGTATTTGGATGCTAGTAAGAAGTCATTGCGGAATTATCTTACTGACGGGAGCTGAGACGGAAACCAGCGTAATCTGTGATTGTTGGCTTGTTGCTAACAGTGGGAAGAAATATCAGTAATTTAATGCCAGTATTTGCTCCATATTGTAATGATTCTTTAAAAGGTACCAGACTTCGTAAGATGAATTTAGAATAAATGCGAAGTACTTTAAAGGCTACAGCAATGGCGGCCAGTCAATAGCATCACCATATTAGTAACGCCCGACTTAACATGGCCGTTAAGAGGCTGCAAAAATACTTAAATATCAAAGCAAGGACAAGTATTAATAATATTAATTAGAAACCATATACCTGTCAAGTAAATGTTAGTAGTCTAAGTAATACAAAGAAAAAGAAACCAGTCACCTTCTAATCTCTCCATACTTCCTACTTCCATCTACTGCCCACATTAAACAACGCCCAGTCGAAGTAATTAATAAGTAATGTATTTTATGAAGATTTGAGAGGAGTGAAGATTGCAATAAACTTTCTTAGCTTGTCGTGTTGATTGGCTCCAGTTCTTCTCGTCTAGGGGCGTGATTCTTGAAGCCGAAAATATCACATCAGATCTTAAACGGTTGTTTGAACTAAATAAATCTGAAGATTGTTGTTGCAACCTTTTTTGCGTAAATAATTTCCTCACATTTAAGTATATCATATAGTATTTTGATATTTCACATTAACAAAGCGGAAACCCCTGCGGGTTCGGGGGTAAGAATAGGCCCGCGGTATTCCTGCCTGTCGTAAGAGGCGACTAAAAGGAGTCTCAAACGTTTCGGCCTTCTGTGATGGTCCCCTCTTGGGTTTGACCTCCTTTTTTCTTCCAAATTTCCGTCGTCAGTGCGTGCCATTTGGGGAAGGACACCTTACGTGGTGTTTTTGTATTGGTCCATCATGCTCCACCATCTTGCATGTTACCTATTGTCGTGGGGGGGGGGACTACGCCCAACATCTTCTGGGTGGTCTCCTCCTCGCCTTGTGCGCACTCTTCTTCTTAGCGCCTACGACAACTGTGGACCCTTTAAACACCTAAAATCCAGCACGGTAGCCAGTCCGTTGTGGTGGGGTCGTCATGTACCCTCTTGGTGGTAGCCCCCTGACCACGCAGGGATCGCACTACAGATGCCTGAGCTGTTTCCTCCCCATGCATGCCAAGGAGTACGTGCCCATCTTGTCTGGGGCACGGGGACTCCGGGCAACGGGATATCGGCCAGGTACCCGTTGCTTTGGCTGGGTGGCGCCCTTGGGGAGAGCCCTCGTTCGGAGTAGGTGGCATCTGGGCGGATGTGGCGCAATGAAGTGCAATAAATCACATCAAGCTGGTGGTCGCACGGCCACCAGCGTCTCTAAGCGAGGTAGAGTCGACTTCGATGCTGCGCAGTATGACCCTCAGACGTTCCCCTCGTTGGCTGCGCCATGGGAGGGACGCCGATCTAGTGCCAAGCGGGAGCCTTACGTACCGCAATACCTTGTCTGCAGCAGGACTGATGGTGACTCCTTTCTTCCGACGAAGCCTATGTTTTTTGTGGAACACCTGGAGGATAAGTTTGGGGAAGTGGCGGGGTTGTCAAAAATGAGGAATGGGTCCATCCTCCTCAAGACGTCCTCCCCAGCCCAGTCACGAGCGTTGCTCTTGTGTGATAAGCTGGGTGACGTCCCTGTTACCGTCACTCCCCACAGTAGCTTAAATATGGTCCAGGGGATTATTTACCATCGTGACCTCTTGTTGCAATCCGATGACGAGCTGAGAGCCGACTTGGAACGACGTGGTGTGCATTTTGTCCGTCGTGTCCATCGAGGACCCAAGACAAACAGGGTGGCCACCGGTGCCTTTATCTTGGCCTTTGAGGGTGATGTCTTGCCCGAGAAGGTCAAGGTGATGGTTTACCGTTGCGACGTCAAGCCATACGTGCCTCCCCCGATGCGGTGCTTCCAGTGCTGGAAGTTTGGGCATATGTCCTCCCGTTGCCCATCCAGCGCTACATGTCGAGATTGCGGACGCCCCTCTCATCCTGATTCTCCATGTGCACCTCCGCCTGTATGTGTTAACTGTGGGGAGCACCACTCTCCATGCTCGCCGGATTGCCCCGTTCTTCATAAGGAGCGGAAGATCATGGAATTTAAGACCCTGGACCGGCTTACTTATCGAGAGGCTAAACAGAAATATGAAAGGTTGTACCCTGCTTCCCTTCGAACATCTTATGCTGCAGCCACGTTATCGTCGCCCGCACGGGCGACGGTTGTCGCTTCATCTGTGCCGCCTTCAGTGGGCCCTCGGGGCCATGTCTCTCTGTCTGCCCCCCTCGTGCCTGGGGGCAAGCCTTCCTCTCTTGCCCCCTTCGCAGTTGGGGGCAAACCCTCTTCTGTCGCTCCCCCCAAGCTTACTTCGGGAGTGACATCTGCTCCACAACCGGGAGGCTCGATTCCTCCCCCTCCTTCTCCGGCGGCGTTGCCTCCGCCGGTTCCTCTCTCGCGGAAGGGGTCCCTCGGGGCTCTCCCTTCCTCCGTTTCTTCTCCTTCCCAGCCAGATTTCAGCCAGTGGCTGAAGGTTCCGCCACCTGCTGGTCGTAGGGCTTCTGCGTCGTCGTCAGCCTCCGACGCTCCTTCAGAGAAGCTCTCCCAGCCCTCTCACCCTAAGGGCAGACGCGAGAAGAAGGAACGGAATGTGTCCAAGAAGAAGGACGTTCCGGCGGTTTCAGCACCGCCTGCTGTACATAGTCCTGGCTCCGGGGATGAGGTGGAGATCCTCGCCTCTGCCGCGGATCTCGCCCTCACGGAACCCTTGGGGGCCTCTCCTATGGACTCAGCTGACTCTCCCCCAGTGGCGGCGGTTGGCTCTGAAGCGCTGTCTGCCTCTTAGTCGCATTCACGCCCTCCCAGTCCCTTCCTGCTTCCATTCTCCAATGGAACTGCGGCGGTTATTTCCGCCACCTGCCAGAGCTCCGGATGCTTCTGAGTGATTCCCCTGTTCTCTGCATTGCTCTGCAGGAAACTTGGTTTCCTGCACTGCGGACCCCCGCCCTTCGCGGTTATCGGGGATACTATAAGAACCGTGCTGCCTGTCAACGAGCGTCAGGTGGGGTTTGCCTCTTTGTTCACCACTCTGTCTGTAGCTCGCCAGTACACCTTCAGACGCCTTTAGAGGCAGTTGCTGCCAGGGTTGAGCTCTCGCCGGCTATTACTGTATGCTCTGTTTACATTCCTCCGGATGGGGAGCTCCCCCGCCATGTCTTGGCTGCGCTGCTGGCTCAACTCCCGCCACCATTGCTGCTTCTGGGCGATTTCAATGCCCACAATCCTCTATGGGGTGGGACTGTCTCCGATGATCGCGGTCGGGCCGTGGAGCATGTGTTGGCTCAGCTCGACCTTAGCCTCTTGAACACCGGTGCTCCCACACATTTCAGTGTGGCCCATGGCTCGTTCTCGGCCATCGATCTCTCTATTTGCAGCCCTGGACTTGTCCCATCCCTCCACTGGAGGGTGCATCCTGACCTGTGTGGCAGTGACCATTTTCCCATCTATTTGTCACTGCCACAGTGTCATTCTTCTGGGCGCTTGCCCCGCTGGGCTCTCCACAGGGCTGACTGGCCAGCTTTTACTTCCGCAGTAACCATTGCGTCTCCCCCACAGGGTGACATTGACGAGGAGGTCCGTGTTCTCACCACGTCCATCATTTCAGCGGCCGAGGCTGCCATCCCCCGTTCCTCTGGCCTCCCTCGGCGGAAGGCTGTCCCCTGGTGGTCGCCGGAGATTGCTGAGGCTATTCGCGACCGTAGGCGGGCTCTCCAGCGTCATAGGCGGCACCCGTCTCTGGAGACCCTCATCGCCTTTAAGAGGCTCCGTGCCTTCGCCCGTCGTCTTATTGCACGGCGTAAGCAGGAGTGCTGGGAGAGGTACGTCTCCTCCCTGGGCTCCCGTGTCTCGTCCTCGCACGTGTGGTCCCGGATCCGGCGGATTTATGGCTCCCAGACCCCTATGGGTGTCCCTGGGCTCTCCTTGGACGGCGCTGTCTGCACGGACGCTGCCGCCATTGCTGAACGGCTAGCCGCGCACTTTGCTCAGAGCTCTGCGACTGCCTCCTATCCCCCCGCCTTTCGCTCTCTAAAGGAGCGAGCCGAGCGGACGCCGTTCTCATTCCACACGCGTCGTTCTGAAACATACAATGCTCCTTTCAGCGAGAGGGAATTCCTCGCCGCCCTCGCCGATTGCCCTGATACAGCACCAGGCCCAGACAGCATCCACGCGCAGATGCTGAAGCATCTCTCCAGGGACTGCCAGAGACACATTCTCGCGATATTTAATCGCATTTGGAGCGAAGGCGTGTTCCCGTCGCAATGGCGGGAGGGCGTTATTGTCCCCATCTTGAAACCCGGTGCGGACCCACTGGCGGTGGACAGCTATCGTCCCATTACCCTCACCAACGTTTTGTGCAAATTGCTCGAACGTATGGTGGGGCGGCGTTTGTGTTGGGTCCTTGAGTCGCGCGGTCTCCTCGCTCCATCCCAGGGTGGCTTCCGTCGGGGCCGGTCTGCAGTGGACAATTTGGTGCGGCTCGAATCTGCTGTCCGTACGGCTTTTGCCCGACGTCAGCATCTTGTTGCTGTATTTTTCGATCTGCGGAAGGCGTATGACACCACATGGCGGCATCACATCCTCGCCACGTTGCATGGGTGGGGTCTTCGTGGTCGGCTCCCGGCTTTTCTTCAAAACTTTTTATTGCGCCGCTCTTTCCGGGTGCAAGTCGGTGCCACCTCTAGTTCCTCTTATATACAGGAAAATGGGGTCCCGCAGGGCTCGGTGTTGAGCGTCTCCTTATTTTTAGTGGCCATTAATGGTCTGGCAGCAGCAGTGGGGTCGTCGGTGTCTCCTTCTTTGTATGCCGACGACTTCTGCATCTCATTTAGCTCCACGACTACGGGAGTCGCCGAACGCAGGCTGCAAGTCGCCGTTCGCAAGGCAGCATCATGGGCACTGACTCATGGCTTTCAGTTCTCTGCTGCCAAGACTCGAGTAATGCACTTCTGCAGGCGTCGGACGGTCCACCCTCATCCTGCACTTTACCTCGACGGCCACCTGCTTGAAGTGGTGGACACTTGCTGCTTCTTGGGACTCGTGTTTGATGCCCGGCTCACATGGGTTCCTCATGTTACTCAGCTGAAGCAAAAATGCTGGCGGCACCTCAACGCCCTCCGCTGCCTTAGCCACACGTCTTGGGGTGCAGATCGCTGCACGCTGCTGCGGTTGTACAGAGCCCTTGTGCAGTCCCGGCTTGATTATGGGAGCCTGGCCTATGGGTCTGCGTCCCCCTCAGTGTTAAAGTTGTTAGACCCCATACACCACTGTGGGGTTAGGCTTGCCACTGGCGCTTTTCGCACCAGCCCCGTGGATAGTCTACTGGTGGAGGCCGGGGTTCCCCCACTGCGGATTCGCCGCCATCGTCTGCTTGTCGACTATGCTGTCCACGTTCATTGCTCGCCAGATCATCCCAATCGTCGCCTGCTTTTCCCTGCTATGGTCCTCCATCTGCCCGAACGGCGCCCTAGGTCTGGGCTTTCCATAGCTGTCCGTGTCCAGTCCCTGCTGTCAGAACTGGGGTCATTCCCTCTTCTGCCTCCCTTCCGGGTCCGTACACCTACGCCTCCCTGGTGTTTGTCCCGGCCGTCCGTCCGTCTGGACTTGGCACAGGGACCCAAGGACTCGGTTCCGCCTGTGGCCCTCCGTCGCCGTTTTCTTGCTCTCCTCGCCTCATTTTCGGACTGTGAGCCTGTCTACACTGATGGTTCCCTGGTTGATGGTTGCACTGCCTACTCTTTTGCTCATGCTGCTCATGTTGAGCAGCGCTCCTTGCCGGCTGGCTGCAGTATTTTTACTGCGGAGCTGGTGGCCATATTGCGCGCTCTTGACCATATGCGTTTCTGCTCAGGTAGGTCCGTCGTGATCTGCAGTGACTCCCTGAGCAGCCTTCAGGCCATCGACCGCTGCTATCCCTCCTCTCCTCTGGTGTCCTCCATTCAGGAGACTGTTTCCGACATTGCCCGTTCTGGTCGTTCGGTGGTCCTGGTTTGGACGCCCGGTCATGTTGGCATCCCAGGGAACGAACGTGTAGACAGGCTGGCCAAAGGGGCGATCGACGCCCCGGCTTTGGAGATCGGCCTTACGGCTCGCGACCAGCAGATGGTGTTGCGCCGTAAGCTGATTGGGATGTGGGCTGCTGAGTGGCGTGGCATGACAGCCCCGAATAAACTGCGGGCTGTCAAGGAGACGACCGCCGTGTGGCGTTCCTCCCTGCGGGCTTCTCGCAGGGACTCGGTAGTCCTGTGTCGGCTGCGCATCGGCCATACGTACCTGACGCACGGCCATCTCTTGCATCAGGAGGATCCCCCCCTGTGTCAGTGTGGGTCCCGGCTGACGGTCGGCCACATTTTGCTGGTGTGTCCTCGACTGCGCACACTCCGGCAATCTTTTAATCTCCCGGGCACTTTGGCTTTGGTTTTATCTGACGATGCCTCCAGGGCTGATGACGTTTTAAATTTTATCCGTGGTAGTCCGTTTTATGGTTCGATTTAGGGAGGTCCTGCACCTTTCCCTTTCTGTGTCTTTTGTCCTTGTGTCTGTTGCTGTTCTGGTGTGCCGTGAGATGGTTGACTCTTTCCCATTTTTGTTCTCGTGGTCAGTCAACCAGTCTCCGGCCATCTTCCTTTCTTCTGTTTCTTTCTGTCTGGTGTGCCTCTGTCCTGTTCTTGTTTGTAGTGTTTGTTGCTGCATTTGTGTTCTTTTAGCGCCTGGGGGGCCGTCTCCTCCCCCTTTGGTTTTTACCTTCTCCGTCGATTTTGGGCTCGCCTGATTTTGGAATGGGGGACTGATGACCTTCGCTGTTTAGTCCCCCTTAAACATCCCAACAACCACCACCAAAGCGGAAATTTTATTGTTCACACAAAAATAAGTCCGATCACATCAGAGGCATGCTTAAGACTCCCACACACTGCGGAAGTAACAGTATTCCAAAGAGTTAACAATTTCTCCTAAATAATGAATTTCCACTAGCCTTAGATATTAATATCGATTATTACTTCATAAATGAATCCTGAAATAAACAAACGGTTCAAATGGCTCTGAGGACTATGGGACTTAACATCTGAGGTCATCAGTTTCCAGACTGAAGCACCTAGAACCTCTCGCCCACAACGGCCAGCTGAAATAAACTTAGTAAACAGAACAGGATTGAGTAATTAAGAATAGAAATTTTAACTGTGCCAATAATACGTCATTTCAAATGTATCTGAAAAAGTAATTTTGACTGTACATTCAGAACTAGTACTTACCGATAATAACATCGAAACTGAAATATTTTCTAAAGTTATTCCTTCCCCCAGGGGGTCCACAACTCTTTTGTGGATACGTGCATGGCGAGCACGGGGCCCCGAGCCATTGCAGCCTTCTTTCTCTCCCGGGCTGCATTTCCTTTCCCTTCCCCTCCTTTCCCCTCCATACCCCTTCCCCTCGCCCTCTCCTCTCCCTCTATTGGTGTCCTTGCTTATGTTGGCCCCCGCTATCCTCCTGGTTCTGCTGGTTTTACACTCTGGCTTTGTTGCGTAATCATCTCCTCCTTTTGGCATTCTTTGGTCCCCCTCTGGGGTTTGACCTCCATTCCAAAATTTCTCTTCCGTAGTGTGAGCCATTTGGGGAAGAGCACCTTACCTAGTGTCTCCGACGTGCGCCCTCCTCGTACATTCCGCCTTTTCTTTTACGTCGTTGTCTGATGCTAGGGTGCATAGCCAGCACGGTAGCCAGCCCGTGTGGTGGGGTCGCTATGTACCCTTTTGGTTGAGCCCCCTGAACACACAGGGATCACACTTCTGATACCTGAGCTGTGACCTCCTCATGCATGCCTTGGAGTGGTTGCTCGTCATCCTGGAGCATCGGAACTCCCGGCAATGGCCGCCGTGCCAGACGGCCCTTGCTGTGGCTGGGTGGCGCCTGTGAGGAGAGCCCCTGATCGGAGTGGGTGGTATCAGGGCGGACGCTATGCAGATGAAACGCATACGGGTCCAAAACTCTGGCCGCTCTTCTGCGGCCGTCTCTCTGCGTGGTACTGATTCCTCAAGTGCTGCTTCTCTTGCCCCTTCGGCCTTCCCTTCCGTGGCTACCCCCGGGGAGGAGGGTCAGGCCCGTCGTCTAGGGGCAAAACCCCTCCCCCGTTATCTAGTTTGCACCAGGACTGATGGAGATACTTTCACCAGTGTCAAACCTTTATTCTTTGTGGAACACATTGAAGACAAGTTCGGCGAAGTGGACTCCCTGAGCAAGATGCGGTCGGGTTCGTTGCTGATAAAAACTGCTTCGGCTGCCCAATCTGCGGCTCTTCGTGCCTGTACCCATCTTGGCACAATTCCCGTGTCCATTACCCCTCACCAGTCTCTAAATATGGTACAAGGTGTGATTTTTCACAGAGACCTCATCCTTCAAACTGATGAGGAACTTCGGGAAAATCTCGGACGGCGGGGTATTCACTTTGTTCGGCGTGTTCAGAAGGGTCCTAAAGATAATCGTATTGATACTGGTGCCTTTATCCTGGCCTTTGAAGGGGATACCCTTCCTGAGAAAGTTAAGATTATGGTCTATCGCTGTGATGTGAAGCCGTACATCCCACCTCCTACGCGGTGTTTTAAGTGCTTGCGTTTTGGCCACATGTCTTCTCGCTGTTCCCAGGACCCTCTCTGTGATGACTGTGGACGTCCACTCCATGAGGGGAGTCCCTGTGTTCCCCCTCCTGTATGTGTAAATTGTCATGGTAGTCATTCTCCACGTTCACCAGATTGCCCAGTCTATAAGAAAGAAAAAAAGATACAGGAGTATAAGTCCCTTGATCGTTTAAGCTACACAGAGGCCTGTAAGAAATATGCACGATTGCACCCTGTGTCCATGACATCTAGTTACGCCTTGGTTACATCTTCATCCCTTCCTCCCCCTTCCTTACCCCCATCCCGGACCCCTCTCCTTCCCCCCTCCCCTGCGGCTCCCACACCTTCTCCTCTTGGCGCTGCTCCCCCTCCCCAGCCGGAGAAGTGTCCCACTCCTTCGGCGTCTGCCGGTCAAGGGCGCCTCTCCCGGGATGCCCCTTCCCGGCACCTTCCAGGTCAAAGGTCTGCTGCAGCGCGGCGACCGCGAGAGTCGCGGTCTATCGGCCCCCAGGTCGCCCGGTCTCTTTCTGTTCCTGATCTTGCTGCAGCTGGCTCCTTTATGCCACACAGCCCTCCTCGATCTCAGCCTGAAAAGAAGAAGAAACATAAATCCCGGGACAAAGAGCCTCTGGTGTCACCGGAGGTCCCTTCCCCGACTTCACAACCGGATTCTGACCTGTCGTTTATGGATGTCGCCCCGTCCTTGTCGGTGACGGGTGGGGACCCGGCGGTATGACTGGATTTAGCGTGTTCAGCCCTCATTTAAACCATCGTTCTGTGGTTCTCCAATGGAATTGTAATGGCTACTATCGTCACCTTCCGGAATTGAAATCCCTTCTTTCGTCCTACTCAGCAGCTTGTGTGGTTCTCCAGGAATCTCATTTTACTGATGCTCACTCACCGACCCTCCGTGGGTTCCGCGTTTTCTGTCGAAATCGGGTCGGACCCTTGCGGGCTTCTGGTGGCGTTTGTACGTTGGTCCGTACAGACATTGCTAGCACGTGGATTCCTCTCCAAACTACATTGGAAGCGGTTGCTGTTAGGGTCCACTTAGACCCTGCAGTCACAGTTTGCAATCTTTATCTCCCTCCTGACAGGACACTTACACCTGCTGCCTTAACCACCCTTCTTCAGCAACTTCCTCCTCCCTTCCTCTTCCTTGGGGATTTTAATGCTCATAATCCTTTGTGGGGCAGTGCCTTTCCATCTCGACGAGGTCTTCTTATAGACCAATTTATAGCAGACCACGACCTGTGCCTTCTTAATGATGGCTCCCCTACTCATTTCAGTGCTGGTCATGGTACCTTTTCTGCCATTGATCTTTCTCTTTCTTCTCCCTCTCTCCTCCCTTCATTACACTGGTCGCCACACGACGACCTTTGTGGTAGTGACCATTTCCCGTTGATTATCACGCTCCCTTCCCGCTCCCCGATGGAGAGGTTACCTCGCTGGTCTTTCCACCGCGCCGATTGGCCTCTATATACTGCACAGGTCGAGTTTTCTCCCTCTTTGTCGGGTTGTATTGATGACGTCCTACGTGACGTGTCTGACGCGATTGTTCGCGCTGCTAACCATGCTGTCCCGCGCTCATCTGGACAATTTCGTCGTCGGCAAGTCCCGTGGTGGAGTACGGCCATTGCCATTGCCATCCGTGATCGCCGTCGAGCTTTGCAACACTTTAAGAGGCACCCATCTGTAGCCAGCCTTTCTACCTTTAAGCGCCTTCGCGCTAAAGCCCGTTATTTAATCAAACAGAGCAAGCGGATATGTTGGGAACGATTCGTTTCTTCCCTTGGTTCCACTGTTCCTCTGTCACGGGTATGGGCTACACTTCGCTCTCTCCAAGGTTGCCATCGGCAGTCCACCCTCCCAGGCCTTCACCTCCCAGATGGCATTTGTACGGACCCATTAGTTCTTGCAGAACATCTTGCGACCCATTTTGCAGTGGCATCAGCGTCGGCCTCCTATCCAGCTGCTTTCCTTCATCAAAAACAGCAGGCTGAAGCTGTCACCTTATGTTTCACCACTTGTGAGTCATAATCTTACAACGAACCTTTCACTGAATGGGAATTTCTTTCTGCTCTATCTTCTTCTCATGATACGGCCCCTGGCCCAGATTCCATTCATAACCAGCTGCTTCAACATCTCAGTGCTCCACAACGGCACCATCTTCTTCGGGTGTTTAACCGTATCTGGCTCCAGGGTGACTTCCCTTCTCAGTGGAGGGATAGCATTGTGGTTCCTGTCCTTAAGCCTGGTCAGAACCCCCTATCTGTTGACAGCTATCGGCCAATTAGTTTGACCAATGTTGGTTGTAAGTTACTTGAACGGCTGGTAGCCTGTCGGCTCACTTGGGTCCTCGAATCTCGGGATCTATTGTCCCCTTACCAGTGTGGCTTTCGAGAGGGACGATCTCCAATCGATCATTTACTTCGCTTGGAATCCGCAGTTCGGCCGGCTTTTTCCCAGCGCCGCCATTTGGTTGCAGTGTTTTTTGACCTTCGCAAGGCCTATGACACGGCCTGGCGCCATCACATCTTACTAACCCTTCATCAGTGGGGTCTTCGGGGCCCACTCCCGATTTTTATCCGCCAGTTCCTGATCCATCGGTCATTCAGAGTTCGAGTTGGTACTGCTTTTAGTTCTCCACGGACCCAGGAGACGAGCATCCCACAGGGTTCTGTCTTGAGTGTCCTTCTTTTCCTCATTGCTATCGATGGACTTGTGGCCTCTGTCGGTCCCTTGGTCGCCCCTGCCCTGTATGTGGATGATTTCTGCATTTGGGTTAGTTCCTCCTCGATGCCATCTGCAGAACGGCAGCTCCAGGTGGCTATACGGCGTGCCTCTGCATGGACCCTCTCACACGGGTTTCAATTCTCTCCTTTAAAATCGCGGGTGGTCCACTTCTGTCGCCGTACTACGGTCCACCCTGATCCAGAGCTCTATCTCGCTGCACAAATATTGCCTGTGGTTCCACAGATTCGTTTCCTAGGTCTTCTTTTCGACAACAAGCTCACTTGGCTGCCCCATATCAGACTCCTGAAGGTAGGATGTTTCTGTAAACTCAATGTCCTTCACTTCCTTGCCCACCCCTCTTGGGGTGCAGACCGTTCCCTCCTCCTCCGTCTTTATCGTGCTTTAGTTCTGTCACGTTTGGACTATGGTTGTCAAGTTTATGGTTCAGCTGCTCCTTCCACGCTGCACGTGCTGGATCCGGTCGACCATCGTGGTATCCGTTTGGCCACTGGTGCCTTCCCTACTAGCCCTGTTGATAGTCTCCTGGTTGAAGCTAGGATCCCCCCCCCTTTCTGTTCGGCGGTCCCAGCTTCTGGTGTCTTATGCCCTTACTATCCGTTCTTCTCCCGCTCATCCTTCCTATTCTATCCTATTCCCAGACCATGGACGTCGCCCGCCTGACTCCCGCCCTCGGGCGGGTTTACCGGTTGGACTGCGCCTTGCGTCTCTTAACCGTGATTTTCGGCTTCCTTCTTTGTCCTGTCTTCCTCGCTCCCTCCCCTCCACCCCTCCTTGGTTAGTTCCTCAGCCTCGAATTTGGATGGATCTCCGCCGCGGTCCGAAAGATTCCATCCCCCCGGTGGTGTTCCGTTCCTTTTTCCGCCAAATTTTATGGGAGTTTCGGGATGCTGTTGTTTTTTACACTGATGGCTCTAAATCTGCTGATCATGTTGGGTATGCCTTCACGTCCTTTGTTGGAACGGAAAATCATCTACTGCCACCCTCATGTGGGGTGTTTACTGCGGAATTGATGGCAATTTCCCGGGCCCTTACCTTTATTAAACAATCCCAACACAACCGCGTTTTGTTATGTACGGACTCGATGAGTGGCCTTCTTGCTATTGACCGGTGTTTTTCGCGCCATCCCTTGGTCTCTGCCATCCATGACCATCTCGCTGATCTTCACCGTGCTGCTTGTTCCATTGACTTCCTATGGGTCCCGGGCCATGTGGGTATCCCGGGTAATGAGCTCGCTGATCGTTTGGCTGGGGGAGCAGTTACTTACCCCCCGTTTTCTGTCACCCCTCCTGCAGCGGATTTACGGCTTCACATCAAATCCCACTTTGCACAGTCATGGGCCAATTCTTGGGAGGCTACTCCACTGTCTAATAAACTTCGTGCCATTAAGGTGAATCCAGGCCCATGGCGTTCTTCCTTTCGCCTCTCCCGCAAGGACTCGACCACACTGTGTCGTCTCCGCATTGGCCATACCAGGCTGACCCATGGTTTCCTTTTGCGTGATGAGCCACCCCTGCTATGTGGTTGTGGAGCCTTCCAGTCAGTGGCCCACATTTTGGTTGAATGCCCCCTTCTTTTGGCTCTGCGTGCTAAGTACAGACTCCCCCACACTTTACCTTTGATGTTGGCTGACGATTCCCGGATGGTCTCTCTGGTTCTAGGTTTCCTCCGGGAGAGTGGTTTTTATTCTCAGTTTTAAAGTTTTTAATCTCCCTCTGGTGTTGGGGCAGGGCGGTGAGTGTTTGGGTGTCTCCCACTGTAGGCAGTGTTCAGAGATTCCCGATTCACCTCCCTGACCGGAATCCTCTTTTCTTTCCCTTTTACTCTGTTTTTACCCCTTCTTTTTAAGGCTTGGTTAGTTTTTCTATTCCCATACGTACTTTATGCATTATAGCAGTTGTACCTTTTAAGTCACAGGTGGTCTTGGCTATGCTGCTTCAGCATAGTGTTGGGTTCGTTCTTTTGCCAACTTCCCTCATTTGTTTTTACTATTGACAACGTGACTGCCCTTTTACGTTTCCCCTTTTTCCGTTTTATTGTTCTGACTTTTCTGAGATGTCCCGTTAGCAGAATGGAGTCTATTTGAAACAAGGGACTGATGACCTTGCTGTTTGGTCCCTTTAACCTCAACCAACCAACCAACCAACCAACCAAAGTTATTCCTTTTCATAAATTTTAGCTTGAAATATACCGATATAAAATTATATGAAAGTTTTCAGAAAAGCAAATGATGTAATATTGACCTGAACAACATTCGAAAAATACTGGTATCGACAGCCACTGTCAAGGAAAGGTAATGCTAGAGGATGATGTCCCGTTACAGCCTTACGTTAGTAGTTCAGACAGAGAAAGCCAACGAGAAAGTGATACAGGAAGCTGACAAAGACGGTGCAATTGTTTTCTAAACAAAATCGGAACGAAATTCCTACCTCACTCTGTATATACTCGTGCTCATAAATGAAGGATAATTGGAGAATGTGGTGCAACACAACGTGGCACTACACAGAACTGGCGCTAATAGCATAGGCACATAGGGAACACACACGACACAGATCTGTAAGTCCACGGTATTGGTGATAAGTTGATAAAACCGTCCCGAAACACATGTGCTACAAAACGCCATGTTTCCTGCGCATGTACCCCGACATCAGTATCGGGTATGATCACCATGCACACGTACACAGGCCGCACAGCGGGTTGGCGTACTCTGGATCAGGTGGTCGAGCAGCTGCTGGGGTATAGCCTCCCATTCTTACACCAGTGCCTGTTGGAGCTCCTGAAGTGAAGTGTCCTAGGGGTTTGAAGACTTGCAGCGATACGTCGACCGAGAGCATCCCAGAAGTGCTTGATGGGGTTTAGGTCTGGAGAACAGGCAGGCCACTCCATTCGCCTGATATCTTCTGTTTCAAGGTACTCCTCCACGATGGCAGCTCGGTAGGGCCGTGCGTTATCATCCATCAGGAAGAAGGTGAGACCCACTGCACCCCCGAAAAGGCGGACATACTGGTGCAAAATGACGTCCCGATACGCCTGACCTGTTACAGTTCCTCTGTCAAAGACATGCAGGGGTGTACGTGCACCAATCATAATCCCACCCCCACGCCATCAAACCACGGCCTCCATACAGGTCCCTTTCAAGGACATTAAGGGGTTGGTATCCGATTTCTGGTTCACGCCGGATGAAAACCCGGCGAGAATCAGTGTTCAGACTATATCTGGACTCGTCCGTGAACATAACCTGGGACCACTGTTCCAATGACCATGTACTGTGTTGTTGACACCAGGCTTTATGGGCTCTCCTGTTACCAGGGGTCAGTGGAATGCACCTTGCAGGTCTTCCTGTCTGCTGGAATCGTTGCCACAATCTTGAGATCACACTTTGTGGCGCACAGAGGGCCCGTGCTACGACCTGCTGTTTTTGACCAGCCTCCAACCGCCCTAGTATTCTAACCCTCATAACGTCATCTATCTGCGTTCTTTCAGCCATTTTCAACACACAGTCACCAATAGCACGTATGAAAACGTCTGCGCACTTACTTACTGCACCGTACTCTGACATGGACCAACACACCTCTGCGTATGTGGACCGCTGCCAGCGCCACCGTGCGACGACCGCAGGTCAAATGCACCGCATGGTCATACCCCGAGGTGTTCTAAACCTGCAAACCACCCACTAGAGCGTTGTTACACCGTGTATAAGCACTATCCTTGATTTATGAGCATGAGTGTAGTCTACAGATCTTAACGTCTGAGAATTTGTTAATTAGTAAACTTTCGTATATTGTTCTATTATAACAGCCAAATGAGTGCCCTTAAATAATTCACAATATTCGATTATCACTTACATTTCGCTAGGCATAATCGTATTCGGTCGCAGTGGTAATACTTGAAGAATCTCAGGTACATAGCGTTCACTGTCTCCGAAGAAAACGCGGTAAATCGACAGCTACAAGTTCTGAGCGCAGATTCATTCCTACTACGCTTGAGAATGGCGCTAAGCTGTGACGAAGCAGCGCAGTCGACGTCTTTTGGTTGGCCGCACGCCACCGCTCAGTGAGCGACCGGCGGGCAGCGGGCAGATGCACACCTCTACCGAGAATCGTGAAGGGTCGCGCTAGCTCGCGCTATTATCGTTCTTCCTGCGAAACACTCGCCACTGGAACAGGAAAAGGTCCACCTTAGACGCGGTAAAGCGTGGTACAGAAGTACGTGTGTACGTGGACACTCGCGCCTGGCTGGCTGGGGAAGGCGGATGCGCGATAAGAGACCTGGCCCCAGGAGGTGCCGGCAGTAATTGCGAAGAGCATCGGTGTGGGAATATCGACGCGAGGACGCGCAGTGGGGAAACCCAGCGCCGGGCCAGAGTCGCACCTGCCTCGAGGAGATCGGCCTGTTGACACACAGTCAACGGGGATTTAGAAAGCATCGTTCTTCTGAAATACAACTAGCTATTTACTCGCACGAAGTGTTGAGTGCTACTGACAAGCGATTTCAAATTGATTCCGTATTTATAGATCTCCAGGAGGCCTCAGACACCGAACCTCACAAGCGACTTGTAATCCAATTGCTTGCTTGTGGAATATCGTTTCTTATGTGACTTGATTCCCGATTTCCTGTCACAGGGGTAACAAACAGGTCATACTAACCGACAGTTCAGCTCCTCCCCCCCTTTTTTTCGGAATCTGAAGTTAATTAATATGGCTGAATATACAGGGTGCGTCAAAAAATGTATACACACTTTGAAGCGTCATAGAAAATTTATTTCCCGTTCTACAATGTTAAATTTCTGGAAATGGAAAGCTTAAAGTCCAATTGGGAAAATAAATGTACTTTGCACATGTGATTAATGTTCAAACTGGTAGCCTTCAGCATCAATACATTTCTGAGTACGAGTCACCACTGATTCCATACATCGCACCAAAGTGTCCAATGAGACTTCTGCACACACACAGCCTGAATCTCATTCCAAAGTGTGTCCAGGTTACGTGGTTTAGGTTCGTACACCTCATCTTTTACTGAGTCCCATAAGAAGAAATCTAGCGGCGTGAGGTCTGGTGGAGAGCGTGCAGGAAACTCGATTGGTCCCCTGCGTCCTATCCACTCGCCTGGCACATTGTGATCCAGGTATGCTCGTACGTTCCTATGATAGTGCGGCGGGGCGCCATCTTGTTGCAAATAAAACTCTTCATTGCCGTATAATACACCAATGGCAGGGAATATGGAGTTGGTAAGTATTGTTAGGTACGTTTCTCCAGTAACAGTACCTTCAAAGCTGAAAGTCCCAATGAGTCCCCTTGCAGACAAACCACACCACACATTTACAGAAGGCAAATTCACAGCCTTTTCAACTAATGTGAGGATTATCTTCAGCCCAGTACACACAATTGTGGCTATTGACAGTTCCATTGAGTTTGAATTGGGCTTCATCCGAATAAATTACGCTACCCATAAATCCCGGTTCACGTCTCACCATCTCCTGAACCCATTCACAAAATTCAAACCTTCGATCTGGATCGTCGTCACTTAGCTGTTGCACCAGCCTTGGAATGTACACACGAAACTTGCCTTTCTTCAGAATGCGTAGCACACAACTAGCACATTACTCTCACGTGCCGCTTGCCTTGAAGATTTTTGAGAGGCGAACGCTGAAACAGTTCCAAGACCGCAGTTGTGGAATCTGCACTTGTAGCTGTACGAGGTCTCCCTGATCGATCTTTATGCACATCACATACTGTTCCATGAATTTCGAATTTGTCTCGTAGACGTGTAATTGTTAACCTTGAAGGTTGTTCTGTACCATACTCACTTCTCCACTGTCTTCGAACCGCAGCTACATTCTCAAACTTCCAGTACCACTTAATTATCTGCTTCTACGCTTCAAAGGTCAAACGCACGTCCGCCATGTTGCAGTTAGTTCCTTGCACTGCTGCCACCTGTTGAAGAAACATAACATTACTTTCTCACAGATATTTAACCTTGTAGAATGGGAAATGAATTGTCTACGACAGTTCAAAGTGTGTGTACATTTTTTAACGCACCCTGTATATAGTTACTTGAATCGAAACTTTTGGCCGAGAGAAGTCGTTTCACCAATATTTTTACACAACTATCTCCCACTCTTCCAGGTATAAAATTAATTACTCCACATGGAATAAAACCTCTGATTCTTCCGGCGATCGTAGACTCTGAAAATTCTTAAAATAATCGGAGGCACATTTGTACGCTGTGGGGAAGCCGTCTTGGGTGCTATGGCGTATTCACTCTGCAACACTGGAACCAGTGTCCAAGTTGTTTCAATTTCGAGAAGTACAGAATTTAAGATCTTAAAATAGAGCATAAATGACCGTGGTGCAGGCCCAGGATACAAAGTTTCCTACGTGTTAAGGCACACTAACTAATGCCCCGAGCCACAGATAAGGAAGAAGCTAAAATAACCAAAGAATTGGACTACCTTTTTCATTCATGAAATCATATTTTTCCACAAACTATTTTCGTAGCTATATTCCAGTATATATCATCCTCTTGTATGACATTGAATGTTGTCGCAATTAATGAAATTTCATTCCATATTCAAGATGGCAGCTTACAACAATGCCATAGTTCCACTGCGATCCTACTCTCAGCGATTCTCAATCAGAAGTAGTCCGTCTGTTGTGCACGTAATGTTCCACATTACATCCAGAGTTTCTTTATCAGGATTCAGACATAATCTGTCTCTCGCAATCGTAAGGAGTCTTTGACTATACGCAAACATTCGTGCTACTGGAAAAATTAGCCATTATATAATGGAAAATAGATTAAAACGTAAGTGATTTACGGCGTTCAGTAAGTTAATATTACAGGTCCTCCTCTGTTGCTTATCAGTATAAGCTGAATAGGAAACAATTTGACCAGCATTCTTGGGTTGCTTCCACATGACGTTGTCGATTATCATCTAATAAACTCATTAGAAAATCAAAACAAATTCCAAAATGATTTAGAAACGGTATCTCTATGGTGCGAATGTTACCAATTGACCGTGTGAGGTCGTGCACATGACTGCTAAAAGGAATCGTTAAACTCTCGGTACACGATAAATCAGTGAAATCTGAAGGTCATGAATTCAACTAAATACCTAGAAATTACAATTACGAAAATCTTAAAGTGAAAAAACACACAGAAAATGTGGGGAAGGCGAACCAAAGACTGTTTTAGTGGCAGAACACTGAAAAAATGAAATGTGTGACGAGGGCCTCCCGTCGGGTAGACCACCCGCCTGGTGCAGGTCTTTCGATTTGACGCCACTTCCGCGACTTGCGCGTCGATGGGGATGAAATGATGATGAGTAGGACAACACAACACCCAGCCCCTGAGCGGAGAAAATCTCCGACCCAGCCGGGAATAGAACCCGGGTCCTTTGGATTGACATTCTGTCGCGCTGACCACTTTTTTTTTTACCACTCAGCTACCGGGGGCGGACGGCAGAAAACTTATAAGATGTAAGTGATCTACTAAAGAGGCTGCCTGGAGTACTGCTGTGTGGTGTGACATGATTACCAGATAGGATTAACGGACTACATGAAGGAAGTTCAGAGAAGGTCAACGCGTTTTTTAAGAGTTTCACGGTCATAAGGAATTTGGGGTGAACATCATTAAAACGAAGCTGTTTCTAGTCGCGGCGGAATCTTCTCACGAAATTTCAATCGCCAGCTTTCTCCTCCAAATGTGGAAGTATTTTGTTGACGGCGACCTACATGGGAGAAACGATCAACATAAGAAGGGAAATTAAACCTCGCACGGGAACACGTAGGTACAAGTTTTTCCGCGCGCCGTTAGTGTCGAGTAATAGAGAATTACTGTGAAGGTGGCTCGATGAACCTTCTGACAGTGTGGTTTACAGATTGTCGATGTAGGTGTACTCCGAAGAGCCAAAGAAACTGGTACACCTGCCTAATATCGTGTAGCGCCCCAGCGAGCACGCAGAAGTGCCGCAGCACCACGTAGCATGGACTCGGCTAGTGTCTGAAGTAGCGCTGGAAGGAACTGATACCTTGAATCCAGCAGGGCTGTCCATAAATTCGTAGGAGTACGAGGGGGTGGAGATCTCTTCTGAACAGCACTTTGCAAGACGACCCAGATGTGCTCAATAATGTTCAGGTATGGGTAGTTTGCTGGCCAATGGAAGTGTTTAAACTGAGTGTTCCTCGAGCCACTCCGTAACAATTCTGGACGTATTGGGTGCCGCAGTGTCTTGCTGGAATTGCCGAAGTCCGTCGGAATGGACAATGGACATGAACGGATGCAGGTGATCAGACAGGATGGTTACGTTCGTGTGACCTGTCAGAGACGTATCAGGGGTCCCATATCAGTCCAACTGCACACGCTCCACACCATTACAGGGCTTCCACCAGCTTTAACAGTCCCCTGCAGACATGCAGGGTCCATCGATTCATGTGGTTGTCTCCATACCTGAACATGTCCATCAGCAACGAGACTCGTCAGACGAGGTAAACATGGTTCCAGTCATAAACAGTCCAATGTCGATGTTGACGGGCCCAGTTTTATGTCATGCAGTCATAAAGGGTACACGAGTGGGCCTCCTGCTCCATAGGCCCTTTCGTTGAATCGTTCACACGCTGATACTAGTTGATGGCCCAGCATTGAAATATAGAAAAATTTGCGAAAGTTTGCAGTTCTGTCACGCTGAACGAATCTCTTCAGTCGTCATTGGTTCCGTTGTTGCAGAATGTTTTTCCAGCCGCAGCGATGTCTGAGATTTGACGTTTTCCGGGTTGCTGATATTCACGGTACACTCGTGGCAAATCCCCACTTCGTCGCCGTCTCGGAGTTGCTGTGTCGCACCGTTCGTGTGCAGACTATAACATCACGTTCAAGCTCACTTAAATGATGACGTGGCACTGTACGAGTAGCAGTAGTAACCGATCTATCAACTGCGGCACACACACATTCTCTTATATAGACCGACCGCAGCGCCATATTCTGCCTGTTTACATATCTCTGTAAGTGAATAAACCTGCCTATATTAGTTTCTTTGGCGCTTCAGTGTAGATGTAAACGCAGGGCGGCTGCGAGAGCACTCCGTAGGTCCGAACGGTTTGGTTTCTGGATAAGCGTCGCTCCCTAATTCGTCCAACTACTATCAAAAAGGTAAACCTTAGCCTCTCATTCGTCCAAACCTTGTGTAACGCAGTTAAATCAGAATACGGTGTGAATACAGAAGACTCACATTGGAACTGTATGCCGGTCCCGGACTCTAACCTGCGACACCGTCGCGCCTCCGCCGCACGCTGTCTTTCAGGGGTGCCCGTGTCGCAAAGTACGCAGCAGAAGCGTCAAAGTTTGAACAGTATCAGGGAGGTAGCAGCTGGAGGGTAGCGTCCCGAGGAATTTCTAGGTGGCTCGGCGCGCCCCGCCGAAGGCGACGGGTTCGTGTCCTGATCTGTACACGACGCCGCTGCATTCGTACAGAAATCTTTCATAGTTCACACATTTTCGAAACTTGCGGGGAAACTGAGGCGTAGGTAAAGACATTTATCCTATGCTAAACACATCCAGCCTGTGCTACGGCTGACGACATGCGATCGGAAACAGTACGACTATAGCCGCTGACATCAGTGGTTACTCTGGGTGTAGGTACGGAAATAAAACTGTGCGTTACCAAATATCGCCTAAGCGCATTTCTACGCCCCTGAGATACAAACACAGAATAAAAGTAACTGGGACTGTCGCGAATTAGCCGAACAACCTCGAGATGTACTGGAGATCGGCACCGGTGTCCTCCCGTCCCGACTTCGTCCCTCGCCACCATCGCAGCAAGCAGTCACCAGTCCGCCCGCCGACCTCGAGGAGTTTGCATTAGGCATCTTAACCCAGTCATTTTCAGTTATTTTTCCACTTTCCCAGCTTCTCACTACAGCGCGCATGGATACTACTCGTGTCTTTAACGCGCTGGTAGCGACCGTGTATATACACTGAAGAGCCAAAGAAACTGGTATAGGCATGCGCATTCAAGTACAGAGATATGTAAACAGGCAGAATACGGCGCTGCGGTCGGCAACATTTGTACAAGACGACAAGCATCGGTTACTGCTGCTACAATAGCAGGTTAACAAGGCAAGTGAGTTTGAACGTGGTGTTATAGTCGGCGCAAGAGCGTTGGGGGACAGCATCGCAGAAGTAGCGATGAAGTGGGGAATTTCCCGTACGACAATTTCACGAGTGTACCGTCAATATCAGGAATCGGATAAAACATGAAATTTTAGACATCTTAGCGGCCGGAAAAAGATCCTCCAGGAAGAGGACCAACTAGGACTGAAGAGAATCGTTCACCGTGACAGAAGTGCAACCCTTCCGCAAATTGCTGCAGGCCTCAATGCTGTCAGCGTGCGAACAGTTAAACAAAAACCATCGATATGGGCTTTTGGAGCCGAAGGCCCAATCATGTACTCCTGATGCCTGCACGAGACAAAGCTTTGTGCCACGCCTGGACCCATCATTACGGACATTGGTCTGCTGACGACTGGAAACATTTTGGCTGGTCAGACGAGTCTCGTTTCAAATTGTACCGAGCGGATGGACGTGTACGGGTATGGAGAAAACCTCAGTAATCTCTTCACCCTGCACGTCGCAGGTGAGTGACCAACCTGGTGGTGGCTCCGTAATGGTGTGGGGCGTGTGCAGTTGGAGTGATGTGACACCCCTGATACGTCTAGATACCTCTCTGACAAGTGACACGCACGTAAGCATCCTGTCTGGTCACCTGCATCCATTGTGCGTTATGACGGACTCTGGCAATTCCAGCAGGTCAATGCGACACCCTACACGTCCAGAATTGCTGCAGAGTGGCTCTAGGAACGCTCTTCTGAATTTAAACACTTCCGCTGGTCACGAAATTCCCCAGACCTGAAAATTATTGAGCATACCTGGGATGCCTTGTAACGTGCTGTTCAGAAGAGATCTCCAGTTCCTCGTACTCTCAGCCCTGCTGGATTCATGGTGTCAGTCCCTTCCAGCGCTACTTCAGCCATTACGCGAGTCAACGCCACGTGGTGCTGCGGCACTTCTGCGTGCTCGCACGGGCCCTACACGATGCTAGGAAGGTGTCAGTTTCTTGCTCACAGTATAAAGTTTTCTTAGAATTGCTCCTCATATTCGACACAAAGCTTTACATCAGACATCTTTCCCTTCACCGTATATAAGTAATCTCCTGTTTCTCCGAATTTTAATCCCACGTCTTAAGCTGCAAGGAATAATAATTATTTCGCAAGTGCTGCGCCCCTCACGGACGTGGCTGCTGAACGTGAAGTCGCAGACAGAAATCCGAATGTCCCGAGCATACTCTAGCCATTGTTCCTGCGCCCCACAGAAAGCACGTCGCAGGTGTTAATAGCTTGTCTAATACCCGAACACACGTTGTGCCGGCTCGGCGGAGAGCATCAGGCGCTCTCGCAGCAGCGTGGGGGACGCCCGTTTCACAAGCACGGCACAGCCGTGCCTGGCGACGTCACACTGGCCGCTGCCTGTCGCTGAGCGGTACTTCCCAGCAGGCGGCAGCCGCGGCTCCTGCGAGGTCGCAGCGGCAGCGCCGTGGCCTCGACAGGCAGAACGACGCAGCCGACTGTGCGCCAGGCGCTCCCTCTGAGCCAACCAATTTGGTGTAAGAGCAGCAGAACTACGTCCCGTTCCGGAATTACGACGGTCGTTCCAAAAATAACACCCCACATTTTTTTAAAGCCATTAATACTAACGCGAATTCATTACAGACGAATGGAAAAACTAGTAGAAGCAGACCTCGGGGAAGATCAGTTTGGATTCCGTAGAAATATTGGAACACGTGAGGCAATACTGACCTTACGACTTACCTTAGAAGCTAGATTAAGGGAAGGCAAATACACTCCTGGAAATTGAAATAAGAACACCGTGAATTCATTGTCCCAGGAAGGGGAAACTTTATTGACACATTCCTGGGGTCAGATACATCACATGATCACACTGACAGAACCACAGGCACATACACACAGGCAACAGAGCATGCACAATGTCGGCACTAGTACAGTGTATATCCATCTTTCGCAGCAATGCAGGCTGCTATTCTCCCATGGAGACGATCGTAGAGATGCTGGATGTAGTGACGACGCTTCATTCAGTCCCAAACATGCTCAATGGGGGACAGATCCGGAGATCTTGCTGGCCAGGGTAGTTGACTTACACCTTCTAGAGCACGTTCGGTGGCACGGGATACATGCGGACGTGCATTATCCTGTTGGAACAGCAAGTTCCCTTGCCGGTCTAGGAATGGTAGAACGATGGGTTCGATGACTGTTTGGATGTACCGTGCACTATTCAGTGTCCCCTCGACGATCACCAGTGGTGTACGGCCAGTGTAGGAGATCGCTCCCCACACCATGATGCCGGGTGTTGGCCCTGTGTGCCTCGGTCGTATGCAGTCCTGATTGTGGCGCTCACCTGCACGGCGCCAAACACGCATACGACCATCATTGGCACCAAGGCAGAAGCAACTCTCATCGCTGAAGACGACACGTCTCCATTCGTCCCTCCATTCACGCCTGTCGCGACACCACTGGAGGCGGGCTGCACGATGTTGGGGCGTGAGCGGAAGACGGCCTAACGGTGTGCGGGACCGTAGCCCAGCTTCATGGAGACGGTTGCGAATGGTCCTCGCCGATACCCCAGGAGCAACAGTGTCCCTAATTTGCTGGGAAGTGGCGGTGCGGTCCCCTACGGCACTGCGTAGGATCCTACGGTCTTGGCGTGCATCCGTGCGTCACTGCGGTCCGGTCCCAGGTCGACGGGCACGTGCACCTTCCGCCGACCACTGGCGACAACATCGATGTACTGTGGAGACCTCACGCCCCACGTGTTGAGCAATTCGGCGGTACGCCCACCCGGCCTCCCGCATGCCCACTATACGCCCTCGCTCAAAGTCCGTCAACTGCACATACGGTTCACGTCCACGCTGTCGTGGCATGCTACCAGTGTTAAAGACTGCGATGGAGCTCCGTATGCCACGGCAAACTGGCTGACACTGACGGCGGCGGTGCACAAATGCTGCGCAGCTAGCGCCATTCGATGGCCAACACCGCGGTTCCTGGTGTGTCCGCTGTGCCGTGCGTGTGATCATTGCTTGTACAGCCCTCTCGCAGTGTCCGGAGCAAGTATGGTGGGTCTAACACACCGGTGTCAATGTGTTCTTTTTTCCATTTCCAGGAGTGTATGTTTCTACCATTTGTAGACTCACAGAAAGCTTTTGGCAATACTGACGGGAATACTCTTTCAAATTCTGAAGGTGGCAGGGGTAAAATACAGGGAGCGAAAAGCTATTTACAATCTGTACAGAAAGCAGATGGCAGTTACAAGAGTCGAGGGACATGAAAGGGAAGCATGGTTGGGAAGGGAGTGTGACGTGGTTGTAGCCTCTCCCCGATGTTATTCAATCTGTATATTGAGCAAGCAGTAAAGGAAACAAAAGAAAAGTTCGGTGTAGGTATCAAAATCCATGGAGGAGAAATAAAAACTTTGAGGTTCGCCGATGGCATAGCAATTGTCAGATACAGCAAAGGACATGGAAGAGCAGTTGAACGGAATGGACAGTGTCTTGAAAGGAGGATATCAGATGAACATCAACAAAAGCAAAATGAGGATAATGAATGCAGTCGAATTAAATCGGGTGATGCTGAGGGATTTAGATTAGGAAATAAGACACTTAAAGTAGTAAAGGAGTTTTGCTATTTGGGGAGCAAAATAACGTGGTGGTGGTGGTTGTTGTTGTTTTCAGTCCTGAGACTGGTTTCATGCAGCTCTCCATACAGTAAAGCTACATGCCTTCGGCAAAAATTACGGCTGTAGTTTCCCCTTGCTTTCAGCCGTTTGCAGTACCAGAACAAGAAGGTCGTTTTGGTTAGTGTTAAAAGGCCAGATCAGTCAATCATCCATACTGTTTCCCCTGCAACTACTGAAAAGGCTGCTGCCCCTCTTCAGGAACCACACGTTTGTCTGGCCTCTCAACAGATACCCCTCCGTTGTGGTTGCACCTACGGTACGGCTGTCTGTACCGTTGAGGCACGCAAGTCTCCCCACCAACGGCAAGGTCTATGGTTCATGGGGGGAGGGTCGAAGTAGAGCAGATATAAAATGTAGACTGGCAGTCGCAAGGAAAGCGTTTCTGAAGAAGAGAAATTTGTTAACATCCAGTATAGATTTAAGTGTCAGGAAGTCGTTTCTGAAAGTATTTGTATGGAGTGGAGCCATGTATGGAAGCGAAACATCGATGATAGTTTAGACAAGAAGAGAATAGAAGCTTTCCAAATGTGGTGCTACTGAAGAATGCTGAAGATTAGATGGGTAGATCACATAACTAATGAGGAGGTACTGAATAGAATTGGGGAGAAGAGGAGTTTGTGGCACAACTTGACTAGAAGAAGGGATCAGTTGCTAGGACATGTTCTGAGGCATCAAGTGATCACTAATTTAGTATTGGAGGGCAGCGTGGAGGCTAAAAATCATAGAGAGAGACAGAGATGAATACACTAAGCAGATTCAGAGGGATGTAGGCTGCAGTACGTACTGGGAGATGAAGCAGCTTACACAGGATAGAGTAGCATGGAGAGCTGCATCAAACCAGTCTCACGACTGAAGACAACAGTAATATACATAGACAAACGTCTTTGTTGGTGCTCCACTTTTGATGTTTGTTCTGTGCGCGCGTGAAGTTTCGAACCGTTCTGGCAGATGGCAGAGCCGTAGTACATCGTCAAAATGGCGTCTACATACGACTCACGTTATAAGCAGCTTGTTATTATTGAATTCTTGTGTGCAGAAAGAAGAGACTGGTGAACATCCACAAACGTTTGTGTACAGTGTATGGCGATGCTGCAGTGGATAGTACAGTTGGGCGATGAGAGAACCCGGGAACACACCGCCAAATTGGGTTAGACATTCACCCTCGGACTGCCATCTCTTTGGGCTGCTTAAAGATTCTCAACGGAGAACACACTTTGAAGATGACGAGAGAGTCACTCACGCAGTAAAACCATAGTTATACTAACAGGACAAGAGCTTTTATCAGCAAGGGAATACATGCTCTTCCACAACGTTGGCGTACCAAAAAAGAAAGAGCATATACAAGACATGTTGATGTATATTGTTACCAAATTCTGACTCTTAACAACAAAGGTGTTCCGGGGAAAAAATGTGGGCATTACTTATTGGACGACCCTCATAGTTTCTCTGGTATCCTTTAATTTTACGTAAAAATGATCGATTTTGTGTTAGCGGGTTTTCTTTCCAGTCTCTCATATGATTTTGAGGAAACTACAGTATTCGGTAAAAAGGTTTTTCGAGTTCTAGGCTCGCTCTAAGAATCTTAATTGTTGGTGACCATATCCGACTAAGTTTTAAGCCGCACTGTAGTTAAGTTGTTTGTCGACAATTAATTTCCAATCAACAGCTGCACGCACTTTCATTTGTACAGGAAGTGTTTTTTTTCTCCACTGCAAGTGAGGTTGAAGAATTTTTGGGAACTTTCGTCCAGAACTGAAAACGACATCGAACAACTGACAGGGGAAACTCCCGATGGCACCGCACTCAGATTTAGTGGTAAGGGGTCCCAGTGGGCAGCCCGTCAAAAACTGAACACAGCTCAAACATGGAGACAGGCAGAACGTACACTGAACTGCGAGAGAAAGCAAGATAGAAACAGCGAACGGCCCAAGGACCAGAAGTCGGAAAGACCAACCGCGTGGTGGGGTTAGGCTGACGTGCCGCGGCCGAACCTCCCTCCTGCCAATTCTTTTTCCTCGCTGTTCGCTGAATTCATATTTGTGTCTAAGTCGTGGTGTATCGCCCGTTTGCAACAGTCAGATGTGTAAGGAAGGGACCTACAATGACAGTTGATTCTACACAACTACTCTACTAACAGCAGAAAGGAAGTGGCTTTCGAATGGGAACGGCAAACATTCGATGACAAGGCGCAAGTCAACCTCATCCTTCGCCGGAAAACAAGTCTGGTGTGTGAAACACGGGATTAGTGACAGTACGTGCGTCATCACAGGAATCTCTCGTTGCTGACGCACCTTACTTGTACGCCTGGTAGGTGAGACAGATGTGCCTCCTCGCCCAGTTCAGATGTTCGTGTGAATGTGAATGTGATCACTCCCAAGGAAATGATGAAAATATAATAGCTTGCCACATAACCTGCGACAAACGAATGCAAGAGTTTCACAATCACAGTTTGTCTGTCCTCTGTCATAACAGCTCTTTAACGTTTTTGAAGTTTCTTTCCGTTTCGGAAGTTTTGACCCTCGAATTCCTTTGTTATAATATAGTTCACACCGGTGATTTGCTGTTTACATTTCTGCGAGACGTCTGTGTGGTATCTCGCCTGCTCTCGCTATTCATCACATTTACTTGCGACGGTTACGTATTCTTATCACATGACTCATATCTCCTAACCACAGTTAGTATGACAACTTCCAAGACCACTAAAAGAGAACAAACATTTCAGTGACCGGACGGACAGATGATGTGAAGGGAGAAAAAAAAGGGACGAAGGAGCTCTGAACACGGCCCGTCCGCTTTGCAGTCCAACACCGTGACCACTTCACCCCGACACCGCGTGATACATCTCGGCTCAATATTGCAGTTGTTAAGCTTGGACCGTTCACTGTTTCTATTTTGCTTCTCCCCCCCCTCCCCCACAGTTCAGTACATCTCCTTCCTGTTTTCATGCTTGACCTGTGTTAAATTTTTTCACGGGGTATCCACTGAGCCATCTTACCACTAACTCCGAGGGGGTTGGGGAGGGGGGGGGGGGGGGGGAATGCAGTGCGATGGGGAGTTTCCCTTGACAGTATCTTCATCGAAACTTGTTTTCAAAATATTTAACCCTCTTCTGTTTTTTCTCAACATTCTTTTTAAACTTCGAGGAACAATTCTTAACGAAATGTCATGGAGTTACGTTAAAGCGACAGTAAAGTAGACAAGATTGCTTTTTAAAATACGCATTTCAGTTCAACGTTCATTTCTGTATGAGAAGTGAATACCGGTAGCAAGAGAGCTGAAAAGAAAATCGGAAACGACGATTAACACCACCACCACCACCACCACCACACGTTACAAGCGAAGACCTGGCCTCTGTTGCTGGCGACGGGAGCCGATCCGGTGCGTACCGTGAGAAGGCACGTCTTGGTCCCCTGTGTTCCTTGCTGGACTGTGATATCGGAATACTGGACGTCGGCTCTGGAGAACACGTAGAGATAGAGCACTCGAATGCTTGCTTCTCGGATTATGCAGCGTCAGCTGGGAACTTCGGAAGCGCGAGTGCTCCGCTTGGTTTATACAGGATGTCTGTGAATCGTAAGCTCGTGTGACTTGGCTTCTGAGGCCTATGAGCTCACAGATTAGTCGCCATACCTCTGATGCTGGCGCTGACTTAGTTTTTATGAACTACGGTATTTTCGAGACGACTATGTCAGAATATTAAAATAGGTTTTTATACACACGCAGTAATATTTGTTCTTACTTTACCGTTTTCGATAGCGTTAAATAGACTACTTCATATCTGGGGATGAAAAAATTAGTCATGTGACATAAAAGTAAAACATTCATAACAATGTTCTAAACAAGATCACATGTTGTTATTAATGTGGAAAATGTTCTTCTGTACTTCATGTAGAAAAAGCGAAAAGTAAAATATAAAAATGTAAGGGCCTGTTCTACTGTTAGGGAAGAATAGGCAGCAGCCTAGGGTGGCAAAACTTTAGGGGCGGCAAAGGTCGGAAAAAATTTAATTTCAAATCTGACAGCGAAAAAATTGAGGAGAAAAAATGACAACTGATCACCTTAGTTTAATGATTAAACGTATAATATGAGACTGATATTGTTGTGGTGTTGTATTCTGGTGGTGGTGTAGTAGTTTGAGAGGAGAGAGATCGGTGACAGCGATGCAATAAAAAGGACGGGACGTCATTGTCAATTCTCGCCTAGGGCGACAAAACACCTAACAATCGCGGCATCTAGGAGAGAGATGCAGTTAAGACGGGGGGAGGGGGGGGGGGTGAGCGGGGGCGGAATGCTCTCTTCCACATTTAAAAGTGGAATTCCCACTGCACTCTTAATGGTACCACACTTGCATTTAATTTGACCGAAGGTTGGTTTTATATTCCTAAATGCTGAGTCAGTACTTCCGACAATCATTTCCTTCCGATTTCTTAACATTTTTCAAGTAGCCATTTCGTTTTAACTTCCCTGTCCTTCATATGTATTTCTTTCCTAAGGGACATGCGTTTTTGTATTCCTGAATTATCCTGCGTATTTTTGTACTTTCTTCTTTCGTCGATCAACTGAGGTATTTCTTGTGTTAGCCATGGTCTCTTCGCAGTTACCTTCGTTGTAACTGTTTTTCTTTCCAACTTCTGTGATGGCCCTTTTTAGTGACGTCCATTCCTCTTCAACTGTGCTGCCTGCTGAGCTATTCCATGTTGCCTTATCTACAGCCTTAGGGATCGTTATTCCTTAGTACTTACGTGTCTCACTTCTTTCTTCCTGACTAATCTGCTAAAGTTGAGCCTACCCCTCATCACTACTACATAGTGATCTAAGTCTGCTCCTGGGTACGCCTTATAATCCAGTATCTGCTTCAGGAATCTCTGTCTGACCACGATGTAATCTAATTGAAATCTTCCCCTATTACCTGGCCTTTTCCAGGTATACCACCTACTTCTGTGATTCTTGAAGAGAGTATTCGTTATTACTAGCTGAAATTTATTGCAGAATTCAGTCATTCTTTCTCCTCTCTTTCCTTGCCCCAAGCTCATATTCTCCAACACTTTCTTCTACTTCTTCCCCTACACCTGCATTCCTGTCCCCCATGACTATTACCAGCTGTTACCTTTTTACTATCCTCGTATACTTCCTCTACCTCTTCATCTTCAGTTGGAGGCGTCGGCATGTGTACCTGAACTATCCTTATCGGTGTTGATTTGCTGTCGATTCTGGTACGAACAACTCTATAACTGAACTATTCAGTCACACACACTCTCTGCCTGCCTTCCTATTCATAACGAATCCTACTCCCGTTATACCATTTTCTGCTGCTGTTGATATTACCCTATACTCATCTGACCAGAAATCCTTGCCTTCTTTCCATTTTACTTCACCGACCCCTACTCTCTCTCTCTCTCTCTCTCTCTCTCTCTCTCTCTCTCTCTCTCTCTCTCTCTAGATTTTCAGAATCTCTAACCTCCATACGGCGTTCAAGCTTCTCACATTCCACGCCCCGACTCGTAGAACGTTATCCTTTCGTTGATTATTCAATCTTTCTTTCATGGTCACCTTCCCCTTGCCAGTACCCTACCGGAGATCCGAGTGGGGGGCTATTCCGGAATCTTTCCCCAACGGGGAGATCATCACGACACTGTTTCAATTGCAGGCCACATGTCCTGTTGGTACATGTTGTGTGTCTAATGCAGTGGTTTCCATTGCCTTCCGCATCCTTACGCCGTTGATCGTTGCTGATGCTTCCGTCTTTAGGAGCAGTTTCCCACCCCAAGGAAAACAGTGCCATCAACCTTTGCCCGCTCCTCCACCCTCTTTAATAATGTTTGTAGTGTTTGGCTTACTATATAAAAAGTGTTAGTCGTATTACAACGAGCCTTCTCAGTCACTTAGCTAACAGTGAACAAAGAGCTTTCCCACTGAAACAAGCTTTTAGATGTCGATTATGATCTGGCAGTCGGTCTCTGATCGATGAAAGAGGCGAACGAGAGTGAACTCGCTCAGGGGCGCTCGGCTTAGGCTGGCAGTTTTCTGGAGCAATCGACGCTGTCGGTTGCGGCGGGACGACCTGACATTGGTTTGTGCTCGCCAATAGAAAGCCGACACCTGAAACAGAACTGAACCACGTGACTTTAAACCTGGATTCGCATCGCCGCGGGGCCGGGTTTATTTAAGCAAAGCTGCTTGATTAAGAAGGTTATTAGCATCTCAATCCATAGTATGTTGTATTTCTGCTTCTATAAATATGGGTGCAGTAACTGAACTGCAATTTCCATAACTGTTCCAACAGATTTAAACCCTGCATTTGCCGACCCTACTGCTGATGCCACGAGTTATTTATCACACGTAGCTTCGTAGTATGTTGATACTATGCCGCCCCTTTTCCTGTTTGTTGACATTAGCTTGGAATTATCCAGTTAAGAAGAGGTTGCCTTTAGTACAAGAACAAGTACTAAGCTGCGTTGTATTTTTGTCAAAATTATACAAACTGCAGTATTGTTAACGATCAGTCTGAGAACGCCGGTGACTATCTATGGTGAAATTTACGTATACGGAGAACACTACGCTTCCGTTGCCCTTATATGTGTTACATGCAACGTTCCCCCCTGCGGGTCCGGGGATTAGAATAGGCCCGCGGTATTCCTGCCTGTCGTAAGAGGCGACTAAAAGGAGTCCATCCCCCTCACGGGGGTAGTTAGCGCCTGCGTCCGGAGACGGACGGTTCCACGACCTATAATCGTGGTCTTTTTGGTTTTTCACTTCTCGTTTCTTCCTTCCTTTTGTTGGTTCCTTTCTTTGCTCTTCTCCACCTCACTGTCTTCCTTACTCTTTCCCTTGACTTCTCCTTGCCTTCTCATTGCCTTTTTCTCCTTGCCTTCTCATTGCCTTTTTCTCCTTGCCTTCTCATTGCCTTTTTCTCCTTGCCTTCTCATTGCCTTTTTCTCCTTGCCTTCTCATTGCCTTTTTCTCCTTGCCTTCTCATTGCCTTTTTCTCCTTGCCTTCTCATTGCCTTTTTCTCCTTGCCTTCTCATTGCCTTTTTCTCCTTGCCTTCTCATTGCCTTTTTCTCCTTGCCTTCTCATTGCCTTTTTCTCCTTGCCTTCTCATTGCCTTTTTCTCCTTGCCTTCTCATTGCCTTTTTCTCCTTGCCTTCTCATTGCCTTTTTCTCCTTGCCTTCTCATTGCCTTTTTCTCCTTGCCTTCTCATTGCCTTTTTCTCCTTGCCTTCTCATTGCCTTTTTCTCCTTGCCTTCTCATTGCCTTTTTCTCCTTGCCTTCTCATTGCCTTTTTCTCCTTGCCTTCTCATTGCCTTTTTCTCCTTGCCTTCTCATTGCCTTTTTCTCCTTGCCTTCTCATTGCCTTTTTCTCCTTGCCTTCTCATTGCCTTTTTCTCCTTGCCTTCTCATTGCCTTTTTCTCCTTGCCTTCTCATTGCCTTTTTCTCCTTGCCTTCTCATTGCCTTTTTCTCCTTGCCTTCTCATTGCCTTTTTCTCCTTGCCTTCTCATTGCCTTTTTCTCCTTGCCTTCTCATTGCCTTTTTCTCCTTGCCTTCTCATTGCCTTTTTCTCCTTGCCTTCTCATTGCCTTTTTCTCCTTGCCTTCTCATTGCCTTTTTCTCCTTGCCTTCTCATTGCCTTTTTCTCCTTGCCTTCTCATTGCCTTTTTCTCCTTGCCTTCTCATTGCCTTTTTCTCCTTGCCTTCTCATTGCCTTTTTCTCCTTGCCTTCTCATTGCCTTTTTCTCCTTGCCTTCTCATTGCCTTTTTCTCCTTGCCTTCTCATTGCCTTTTTCTCCTTGCCTTCTCATTGCCTTTTTCTCCTTGCCTTCTCATTGCCTTCTTCTCCTTGCCTTCTCTGGTCTCCGCCTCGGCGTTTGAGACAGTCTGTCCTCTTTCTCCCTCTCTCTCTTCTTTTTCCTCTTCTTCCTTCCTCCCTGTGCGTGCCTGAAGGCCGACCCACGCGTTCGCACGCGTAGCCGGTGACGGGGTAACGCGTAAGTCCCCGCCCTGGGTAGACATGTAAGGCACGCGCATACCCCCTGGTAAAGGCCAGGCCCGGGGAGGGGTGATTGCCTGAGCTGATACCTTCTGACCATGCCGATTGGTCCCTCCGTCTGTTTCTCGGGAGGTGTGACCTGAGGTGTAAACATTCACCTAAGGCGGGAGTGCCCTCTGAGAGGGTCCCCACAAGGAAGGAGCGCGCCATCGGAGACGCTGGCAATCATGGGGGATTCCTCCGCAATGGATTCTACTCCATCTCTCTCGACTTCGACCCAAAAACGGAAACGTGACCAGCCAACAGTGACAAAAGTACTACCGCCTGCCCCACAGTTCCTCGTAGTTTCTCGATCTGAGGACGGAAAGGATTTTTCCTCTGTCAACCCTTTCGTTATTCAGAAGGGCGTAGATGCCATAGCCGGATCTGTCAAATCTTGTACCAGGTTGCGTAACGGCACCTTATTACTAGAAACTGAGAGTGCCTTTCAGGCACAAAAACTGCTTTGGGCCACCCTCCTGTGCACGTTCCCTGTCCGGGTGGAGGCCCACCGAACTTTGAATTCGTCTCGTGGTGTAGTCTATACTAGCTCCCTCGACGGATTGACTGACGAGGAGCTTCAATCTTTCCTCGCTGAGCAGGGCGTGACGGCTGTCCATAGGGTCATGAAAAAGGTCAACAATGACCTTGTACCGACCCGGACACTTTTCTTGACCTTCGATAGTGTTAAGCTGCCATCGCGCATCAAGGCGGGCTACGAGGTTATTTCTGTTCGCCCCTATGTCCCGACACCTACGCGCTGCTACCAGTGTCAGCGTTTCAATCACCCTCGACAGTCTTGTTCCAATGCGGCTAAATGTGTCACTTGTGGCAGGAATGCCCATGAGGGTGACTGTCCACCTCCGTCTCCTCGTTGTGTGAACTGTCAGGGTGACCATGCCGCATCCTCCCGCGACTGTCCTGTCTATAAGGAAGAACGCTGTATCCAAGAAATTCGGGTCAAAGAGAAAGTGTCCACCTCGGCTGCTCGCAAGCTATTGGCTAGTAGGAAGCCCACGCTGCTCCCAGCGGGGAAATACAGTACTGTCCTCGCCTCTCCTTGGACTACCCGGGAGGTAGCAACCCAGACATGCGATCTGACCTTCAGCACCACGGTCGTCCGTTCGGCCAGTGCTAAGATCGCGCGGTCGACGTCTCCTCTTCCTCCCATCACCCCACAGACACCAGCCTCTTCCTCAGCTTCTGCTAAGACGAAGACATCGAAGTCAGATGCACGGGCCTTCAAGAAGGAACCATCCCGTGCAGACTTCCTCCGTACCTCGACCTCCCAGCCTTCGACAGGTACTTCCACTCAACGTCCTTCCAAAAAGGCGCATAGGAAGCACAGTTCTCCTTCTCCGCCACGGCGCATTTCTTCTCCTGCGCCACCCAGCGGTTGCCGCCCCAGGCCGTCATCCGTTTCGCCTGGCCGCACCGCTGGTAGCCGTACATCTGGCCGTTCACCGGCGGAGGAAGCTCCCCCTCCCGGCCATCCTCCCGAGATGGCCGATGACCCTATAGACCCAATGGACGATGACTGTCCGCCTATTGATAGCGGCGGCAGTGCTCGCTCGAAGCCAGGCCCTAAGCGGCCTTCGAGGTGACCACTTCTCTCATCTTCCTTTTCTTACGATGGCACTTATTCACTGGAATATTCGCAGCATTCGCTCCAACCGAGAGGACTTGAAGTTGCTGCTCCGCTTGCACCGTCCGCTCGTCGTAGCCCTCCAGGAAACGAAGCTACGCCCATGCGATCAAATTGCCTTGGCACACTACACCTCTGTGCGTTTTGACCTACCCCCTGTGGTAGGTATCCCAGCTCATGGAGGGGTTATGTTGCTGGTCCGGGATGATATTTACTACGATCCCATCACGTTGCACACCGGCCTGCAGGCAGTTGCCATCCGCATTACTCTCCCCACTTTTACGTTTTCCTTTTGTACCATTTACACTCCATCGTCAACTGCCTTTACCAGGGCAGACGTGATGCAACTTATTGCTCAGCTACCTGCACCATTTTTGTTAACTGGAGACTTCAATGCCCACCATCCCCTTTGGGGCTCTCCAGCATCCTGCCCGAGGGGCTCCTTGTTAGCAGACCTTTTCAACCAGCTCGATCTTGTCTGCCTCAATACTGGCGCCCCTACTTTTCTTTCGGACACATCTCACACCTATTCCCATTTAGACCTCTCTATATGTACTCCCCAACTTGCACGCCGGTTTGAGTGGTATGCACTTTCTGATACATATTCGAGCGACCACTTCCCGTGTGTTATCCATCTCCTGCAGCATACCCCCTCTCCGTGCTTCTCTAATTGGACCATCTCCAAGGCAGACTGGGGGCTCTTCTCTTCCAGGGCGACCTTTCAGGATCAAACCTTTACAAGCTGCGATCGTCAGGTCGCACACCTCACGGAAGTCATTCTCGCTGCTGCTGAATATTCCATCCCTCACCCTCCTTCTTCTCCACGTCACGTACCGGTCCCCTGGTGGACCGCAGCATGTAGAGACGCTTTACGTGCTCGTCGACGTGCTTTACGCACATTTAAACGCCACCCTACAGTGGCGAATTGTATCAATTATAAACGATTACGTGCTCAGTGTCGTCGTATTATCAAAGAAAGCAAGAAAGCCAGCTGGGCTGCTTTCACAAGCACCTTCAACAGTTTTACTCCTTCTTCTGTTGTCTGGGGTAGCCTGCGCCGGCTATCTGGCACTAAGGTCCACTCACCAGTTTCTGGCTTGAAGGTCGCGAATGACGTCCTTGTGGCCCCTGAGGCTGTCTCCAATGCCTTCGGCCGCTTTTTCGCAGAGGTTTCGAGCTCTGCTCATTACCACCCTGCCTTCCTCCCCCGCAAACAGGCAGAGGAGGCTAGGCCACCTAACTTCTGCTCCTCGAATTGTGAAAGTTATAATGCCCCATTCACCATGCGGGAACTCGAAAACGCACTTGGCCGATCACGGTTCTCCGCTCCAGGGCCAGATTCTATTCATATTCAGATGCTGAAGAACCTTTCTCCTGCGGGTAAAGGTTTTCTTCGTACATACAATCGCATCTGGATTGAGGGACATGTTCCCGCATGCTGGCGCGAGTCTATTGTTGTCCCGATTCCTAAGCCGGGGAAGGACAAGCACTTGCCTTCCAGTTATCGACCTATCTCGCTTACCAGCTGTGTCTGTAAAGTGATGGAGCGAATGGTTAACTCTCGATTGGTTTGGCTGCTCGAGTCTCGACGCCTACTTACCAATGTACAATGTGGATTTCGTAGGCGCCGCTCTGCTGTTGACCATCTGGTTACCTTGTCGACCTTCATTATGAATAACTTCTTGCGGAAGCGCCCGACCGCGGCTGTGTTCTTTGATTTGGAGAAGGCTTACGACACCTGTTGGAGGGCGGGCATTCTCCGCACCATGCATACATGGGGCCTTCGCGGTCGCCTCCCTCTTTTTATTCGTTCCTTTTTAATGGATCGACAGTTCAGGGTACGTGTGGGTTCTGTCCTGTCCGACACCTTTCGCCAGGAGAATGGGGTGCCACAGGGCTCAGTTTTGAGCGTCGCTCTCTTCGCCATTGCGATCAATCCAATAATGGATTGCCTCCCAGCTGATGTATCAGGCTCCCTTTTCGTGGACGATTTTACCATCTATTGCAGCGCGCAGTGTACACGTGTCCTGGAGCGCTGTCTTCAGCGTTCTCTTGACCGTCTTTACTCCTTGAGTGTCGCCAATGGCTTCCGTTTTTCTGCCGAGAAGACGGTCTGTATTAACTTCTGGCGCTACAAAGAGTTTCTCCCACCGTCCTTACGACTCGGTCCCGTTGCTCTGCCAATCGTGGAGACAACCAAATTTTTAGGCCTTACATTTGACAGGAAACTTAGCTGGTCTCCACATGTGTCATATTTGGCCTCCCGTTGTACCCGTTCTTTAAATGTCCTCCGTGTTCTCAGTGGTATGTCGTGGGGAGCGGATCGAACCGTCCTACTTCGTCTATATCGGTCGATCGTCCGCTCCAAGCTGGGTTATGGGAGCTTCGTATACTCCTCTGCACGGCCATCCATCTTACGCCGCCTCAACTCCATACAACATCGGGGTTTACGACTTGCGATCGGAGCATTTTATACCAGTCCCGTAGAGAGTCTTCATGCTGACGCTGGCGAATTGCCACTCACCTACCGGCGCGATATACTGCTTTGTCGGTATGCCTGTCGGCTACTGTCAATGCCCGACCATCTGTCTTATCGTTCCTTTTTTGACGACTCTCTTGACCGTCAATACGGGTTGTATGTCTCTGCCCTCCTACCCCCTGGAGTTCGCTTTCGTCGCCTCCTTCAACGCCTTCATTTTTCACTCCCTGCAACCTTTCGAGTGGGCGAGAGCCGCACGCCACCTTGGCTCCAGGCTCAGGTCCGCGTTCACCTTGACCTCAGCTCGCTCCCAAAAGAGGTCACCCCCGGTTCGGTCTACCACTCCCGTTTTTTGGAACTTCGTTCGAAGTTCATCAACATGACTTTCATTTATACAGATGGCTCTAAGACCAATGACGGGGTCGGGAGTTCCTTTATTGTCGAGGCACAAAGTTTCAAATACCGGCTCCATGGCCATTGTTCGGTCTTCACAGCTGAGCTCTTTGCCCTCTACCAGGCTGTTCTTTACATCTGCCGCCACCGACATTCTGCTTATGTCATCTGCTCAGATTCCCTGAGCGCCATCCAGAGCCTCAGTGATCCGTACCCGGTTCACCCTTTCGTACACCGGATCCAACGCTCTCTTCAGCAGCTTGTGGACGTCGGTTCTCCAGTTAGCTTTATGTGGGTTCCTGGCCATGTCGGTATCCCTGGGAACGAAGCTGCAGATGCCGCGGCCAAGGCTGCGGTCCTCCAGCCTCGGACAGCTTCTTGTTGTGTCCCTTCGTCCGATTTTAGCAGGGTGATTTGTCGGCGCATCTTATCGCTGTGGCATGCCGATTGGGCTGCACTTACCGACAACAAGCTTCGGGCCTTAAAACCTCTTCCCGTGGCTTGGACGTCCTCCTCACGCCCTTGTCGGCGGGAGGAGGTCGTTTTAGCCCGGTTAAGAATTGGACACTGCCGGTTCAGCCATCGCAATCTGCTGACGGCTGCGCCGGCGCCGTTCTGCCCATGTGGGCACTTGCTGACGGTTAGACACATTTTAATGTCCTGTCCAGATCTTAACACACTGCGCCTCGATCTTAACCTGCCAAATACTTTCGATGCCATTTTAGCGGATGACCCACGAGCAGCTGCTCGTGTTCTTCGTTTTATCAATTTGACAAACCTCGCTAAGGACATTTGATGATGCTGTTTTTTAATCCTATGCCTGTCAGTCTGTCTTTTATCGTGTTTTCCCTTTTAGTTGTTGTGGTCAACTTGTGCCTCGCGGTGCATTCTTAGAGTAGTCAGGGCGCTAATGACCATTGAAGTTGTGCGCCCTAAAACCACAAAAAAAAACAAAAAAAACATGCAACGTTAGTTTCGTGTCTGTCGAACGTCTGTGATTCAGTCGTTCGAAAATCGTTGGCGCAGATCACTTATTTGAAACGAGTCTTTGTATCTTTTTGTTTTTAGTCAGTCTAAAGTTTCGAAGTGCCTAATTTAAATCATTGTATGGCGGAGGGCACTTCTCTTATCTACGTCTTTTCTGTTCCATGAACGGGACAAACTCTCGTATCGACTCAACATCTTCTGACTTTCCAGTCGTGGTTGCTTTACGAGATATACTACGTACGAAGAAGTAGTAAGTTGGCCGACTTGTCGGGACGCACGCTCCCGGAATTAAAACGTCAGACATCAGAACTACCCCGTAGCGACGGCCAAGGCACACCCCTCGAGGTGGATTCGCAGCTCTCGCCCTCACGGAACAAACCCATGGGCAAGCCCGCCGCCCTTGTGTCCACTTTCTTCTGCATCTCCTCTGTTAATACTGGCTTGATGACAGTTTGCCATTGAATCACATTTCCCTAACGTTCTTCCCGGCACGTGCTTTCGTTACAACTGGTTTTGGGAGTTATTTCTTCTTTAGGTCGCCCGGAGGCATACTCCCAGGTGTTTCACGGTCGTTATTGTCTCCAGCGATTTATCACTAATGATGCTGCCGAACAACATTGGAAGTTTCCGCCTATTTATGACCATCATATTACACGTTACATTTAAATACGTGATCGTCAACTGCTTGTTCCCGTACAAAGAACTAATTCTCTACAGGTCTTCCTATATGTCACTTTAATTTTCTGGCGTTGAGACCTTATCACAATCCACTAAAAGGCTAGTGGAGCTTCCGACCTTATACATTGTGCGGAAGCCGTGCTGGCTCCTGTAATGATCTTAATTCTCCAAAAACGTGAAAATTTGTGACCACCTATAATTCTAAAACAGATTGAAGCCAGCAATGTGGGCCTTTATCGCCTTCAACGCTTCGGCGGGTTCCACTAGAAGGGCAGCGCGTGCTGTCGCACATTCTCCGTGGAATCCCGCGTCTGCCATGCGATCCGAAAGACTTTCCACTGTTAAGTGATTTTGAATTTATTTTCCGCGATGATTTATCCGAAGGTTGCCATTTCAGCGTTCTTTCGATGATTGAAAAGAGGAACCGTATTTCGATCGATCTTCTGCGGTGAAGCAATTTCTGAAGACTAGAATTCAGGATTTCGGCCTTTTCTGTCATCTGTTTCGAATACACGATTGCGATCCGATTTCTAAACACGTAAGACTAAATCTAAGAAGCTTCAACATCGCAGCACGTCAGCAATCATTGGTTAATATATTAAGAAACTGAAAACCCGCCTCGATTGCCAAAAAGCACCGAGGTTTCGGCGTAGATAACTACAACTTCTTCAGAACAATAAAACCCACAAGTGCCTAAGAAGACCTTTGTCAATGATTAAAAGAACACCATAGCTATACATTTATAAACGAAAAAGAAAAGGAAACACAAACAGTACATATGTACAAAGTCAAAACCACTACTTAACTTAATGATGTATGCTCTACCTCACACCGGCCTATGTTCGATGGGCCATGACCCGCCATAAACTGCAGCTACAAATGGTCGCTCACTTGCAAGCCTGACACGCTATCTATGCACATGCGCAAGACAAGAGAAGTTACTTGAATGCACATGCACATGCGCATACGAATATGAGAAAGTTGTCGGGGCTAAATAGCCCATATATTCCCAACCGTGGAACAACGTATATAAAAAAATGGAATGGATAGAAAAAGAGACGAGCTAAATAGATGAAATCTAAAATTAACCGCACACGGTTACTTATGCTAGTAAAGAAGCTTATATATGGAGCTACCTATGACAAAAGGAGGGACTGTTAAAAACTATACTTAAAGCCAGTAGTTAGCCTGGGGGGGGGGGGGGGGGGGGGTTAGGGGACGTAATCTAAAGACGTCGTGGTAATATAGATATAGGGATAAAGCTTGAGGTGTTCAACGGGCTAAAATTACCTTCATTGTAAAAGGAAAATGAGGATAAAAAGAAAGGTCAACAGCTTGACCAACCGCGCTCGCCAATCAGCGCGCGCATGTCATAATCCCCAGATCATCAGATTTACCGGTATGAAATGAAGGCGCGAAACCTTCAAAAGAATTTCTATTTCTTAGGTTTCATCTCCTGTTTAGCTCGTCTCTTGTTCTATCCATTCCATTTTTTTTATATACGTTGATCCACAGTTGGGAATGTATGGGCTATTTAGCCCCGACCCATGTATAAACTTTCTCGTATTCGTATGCGCATGCGCATTCAAGTAACTTCCCTTGTGTTGCGCATGTGCATAGGTAGCGGGTCAGGCTTGTAAGTGAGCGACCATTTGTAGCTGCAGTTTATGGCGGGTCATGGCCCATCGAACATAGGCCGGTGTGAGGTGGAGCGTACACCATTAAGTAGTGGTTTTGACTTTGTACATACATACTGTTTCTGTTTTCCTTTTCTTTTTCGTTTATAAATGTATAGCTATGGTGTTCTTTTAATCATTGACAAAGGTCTTCTTAGGAATTTGGGGTTTTTATTGTTCTGAAGAAGGTGTAGTTATCTACGCCGAAACCTGGGTTAACACTTAACACTAGGTGCTTTTTCGGATCGGTTGGCAAAATTTTTACTTTAGAATTCATCGAATACATCTTCTTACTCATTTTCGCTTCTTTCAGTCTTTGTTTGACTATGCTTTGCCTGAGCTTAAATCTGTGGTAAATTTCTCTTTGCTTTCGTAGAGTGCGATAACGTGGCTAAGGAACCACTGTCTCTCTTCCCTATCCCTCACAGCATTCATCGACACACAGATGATTTTGAATTTTATCCATTTGTGCTTCTCAATTTGTTCCTGAGAGCTGAATATTTGACGTCCACTCAGATACTCCGCAATTTGTTTCGTGTTACTAAGCGAAAATAAGGTACTCGAGCAGCGTCTGAACAATTTAGTTAGCGAAGAGCGCGTTGAATGGTACGCACGCTTATGTCGCTGAATGAGCAGCAGCTCTAGCCTAGTAGTAGTGGCGGGGCGCGGCGCGGCGGTCTGGGCACACGGCACACGGCACACTTCATACCAAGTGGTTCCGCCACGGACGCTCAGCGGGTGTTGCGACGGTGAAGTAGCGACCGCCACTTGGCTGTAGCCTAGAGGCCGGGCCGGCCGAGGCAGAGGCGCGCTCACCGACAGCCACCACGCCAGTGTTCAGAGGGGTGACAGCCCGCAACGAGGGCGGTTGCTGAAGAATGGGCAGACATTAATAGGCAAAGCACTTTCGAACTACGCTGACGTTCTTGCAGTGTTTCTCGGACAACTGCTGTTGTCCAATGAACCAAACTTTTTCATCACTGTATAAGTTAAGACGTAATATTTACAGTATCGGTGTGAAGAAAATCTACGTTTCCATGAAAATCTCGAAGAGTCAATAAAATGTTCAAATGTGTGTGAATTCCTAAGGGACCAGATAGGACTTGAACCTCCGGTCGGAGGGGCCGCGCAACCCGTGACATGGCGCCTCAAACCGCATGGCCACTCAGCGCGGCGCGAAAAGAGTCCAAAAGTTTTGTGTTGTACAATCGGCGTGTGGTCCCCACCTTCCCGAGGCTGACGGCCAGCAACATGGTGTGACTGTTCACACAGCAAACCAAAGTAGGGCTCGGCTCAAACATTTCCAAACCGTGTGATATCCCGTTTTGGTGATGTGACGTTGCCATCCCGTTCCCCGATTAAACAACTGCTAATTATTTCTTTCGGGGGTTGTGTGAAGGAAACGGACTTGGCCAATCGTCTGCAGACAATTGGCAGACTTAAGACTGCAGTTCTCCGTGAAATAAGGACGTGTTAAGGCGTGTCATGGAAACTTTGTCACGATACCTTCACCTGCATATCCAGGCACAAGGGAATATTTGGAGGAAGTCATTTTAGAGGTGTGTAGTGAGGTTTCCCGAAGTGTTACAGACTTTAGTAATTGTCACTTCCTGTACTTATATTTCATAATCGTATTAAGTTACTGCTTTGATTCACGGTGTGTTATCGTGCATTGCACATGTGAGGAAAACTGTGCAAATATTAGCGTTGGCTCAGTGGTAACTGGGGACACTCAGCACTGTAGCATGTCATGGTACAAGTTTCTTGCCTTCTGGAACTGGTAGTAAAGACTCTGGCCAACTAGTCTAGAAATGTGGTGACGAGGGGATGCACTGGGTCATTTCATCTGCCGGTCTTTCTATTCAGGGTGTATAAAAAAGGATGGCGTAGACTTATACGGCTGAAGGTACACGATAATAGACGCACAAATGTAAAGTAAACTGGGCCTCTAAAACGCACACCTTAAGAGCTATCAGATATTCTTGATTTTCAATATTGTGAAACAAATCTCTTATACTGCAAGCTCTTTGCTTTCCGTATTTTGGAAAGTGGTGGTATGGACTAAAACAAGGAAAAACATGTACTCTAAAATGCATACCTTAACAGCTATGAGGACCTGTTGATCTTCGGTACTTTAAAACACAACTCTTCTAATGAACAAGTGCTCGTAACTTTTAAGGCATGCGTCTTAGAGCACGTGTTTACTGGTCTTTTTTTTTTTTTCTTGTTTTGGTTCTTACTACCACTCCCCAAAGTATGGAAAGCAAAGACCTTGCCGTAGAAGAGATTTATTTCACAATATTGAAAATAAAGAATACCTCATAGCTCTTAAGGTGTGCTTTTTAGACCCAATGTGTACTCTACATTTGTGCTTCTATTGTTGTGTACTTTCAGCAGTGTTAGTATGCGCCATCCTTTTTGATACACCCTGTACAGTGGCAGAAATGAGTGTAAAGGCATGGGTATATGTAGGAAAATTAACATTTTTGGTTGGTGTAGTTGCGCACAGTGTATATGCAATAGTATGAGATCCAGCGTACTGACAAATTCAGCCAAATGGTATCAATTTGATGCCAGTAGTAAAGTCCATAACAAGACATAGATTCAGGTGGTAGAGGGTGAAACTCGGTATAAAGACAGTCGGCTTTCCTGCAGATAGGAAACACCATTAGTAGCAGTGCGTATTCTGTATGTAAACTAAGATAGTGACATAGCCAGACGTTGTGATGCAAAAGCAAAAACTGGTGCATAGAAGAAAATGTGACTCCAGTCATTAACTTGCCTGAAGCTGAACCGTTGAAGTACAGTAATTCATAATTTGCTTAGATTCGGCGCACGATATGAATAGAGCGGAAAACATGTGTAAAGTAGAAAATTGTTGGAGGCATCGGAAAGGTTACTTTTGCGCAAAGCAACAACAACAAATCGATATGCTTCTCAACTTGTTGCTAATTTAGTCGCCAGTAACTGCCAGACGTGTAAGACAGTTTTTTTTTTTCAAATGAAAACATCTTGCATTCGAGAAACGAATACAGAAAGCTGCTCTGACGCCCATGTATAAACATGCTAGATTGGACTTTTGTTGAAAAATATATGTCGTGGACTTGAAAATAGGATTGTGATTTTCAGTGATGAGAAGTTAAATTTAGATGGTGCGGATGGATTTCAATAAGATTCACATGATGTAAGGAGAGAGCAGCAGGTAACAATGAGCAGAAATGTTGTTCGTGGAAGTGTTAAGATTTGGGCAGTATTCGGTATTAAAGGTGAAACACGCATTTCTTGGGTGAACAATAGAATAAATTCTAACGCGTACTCTGACATGCCATAGACAGAATTGATTAGAACATAAAAGGGGCTAGGGGACGAAAGTAGAATAATGTTTCAAGGAGAGAATGCATCTGTGCTGGTTTCTGCACAACAAAATAAGCGGTTTGAAGATATCGATGTCTTGGCCTGGCCTGCACGTAGCCTGGGTTTGAACCTCGTGGAAAACTTACGGGGAATGCTCGCGAAGCGTGTTTATCGCAATGGAAGGTAATCTGAGGCCGTATGAGAGCTGAAAAGAGCGATACGAGAAGAGTGGATGACAGTTTCACTGCAAGAACTAAAAGCCATAAAATCAATGCTGACTAGAATTTTTGTGGTGGTGGTAAGTTCGTTTGGGAGCAAACTGCTGGGGTCATCGGTCCCTATGCTTACACGCTACTTAATCTAGCTTACACTAAGGACAACACACACACACACACACACACACACACACACACACACACACACACACACACACACACACACACACACACACCTATGCCCGAGGGAGGACTCTAACCTCCTACGGGGGGAGCCGCGCAAACGGCGACAAGGCGCCAAAGACCGCGTGGCTACCCCGCTCGGCCAAGAATTTTTGAGGTAATCAAGGAGAACGGTGGTTGGACGAAATACCAACAGTGCAATAACACAACAAGACAATGAGTGCCTTTATACCAGTTTCCTTCGAAGAAATACAAAAGCCTTGTTTTGTTACTCTTTCATAAAAGAAACTACGTAATTCCGTCACGATTGTGTCTCGTAAGAGTATCTACTGCTTTCATAATAAATGCAATACATACAGAAACACTGTCGTTATTTTGATTTCCTCTACCGTATCGATTGGTCATAAAAGTCGGTCGTTTGAGGAGACGAGGCGAGGCGAGCTGGGCTGGGAAGGTCAACTGTACACTGGGGGCTCTGCCCTCTGCCCTCTGGTGCCTGCGCTGGGTTTACGCCGCGGCCACGCTGTTGGCACATCGCTTCCCGCCGGGAACCTTCGCCCTGCGTATGTTCACATCGCTAGTTCAGTGGATTACTTTCAGTGTGTGTGTGAAGCAAAGACGATATTCTCGCCATCGTCTGGCCACAGTAATAGCGATTCGTCACGCCGAAAGTGTGGTTATTCGAGAAGAGAAAGACGACGTATGGCTTGCACCCTTTAACTGGCCACACTGCACGTACTCCCACGTGCTGTAACAGCTGAAAAACTATCCGAAGCACTTACAGCTACGAACATCGCAAGAACTGTTAAGCCGATTTTGACCATTACTGCAGCATAATGGTTAGAGATTCGAGCCATCACCATTAACGCAATTTTTGTGGAAGAGCACCGTGCGGGATTAGCCGCGGCTGTGCGGCTGGTCCCGGCGGAGGTTCGAGTCCTCCCTCGGGCATGGGTGTGTGTGTTTGTCCTTAGGACAATTTAGGTTAAATAATGTGTAAGCTTAGGGACTGATGACCTTATCAGTTAAGTCCCATAAAATTTCACACACATTTGAACATTTGAATTGTGGAAGAGCGATTCGTAGGCCTACTCATTCAGAGATAATATTTTCAGTTTTTATCCCCATCTACTTCATGCACGCCACGCGACAACTGTAAATTTTGTTTTATAGAAAACATTAGGCACATTTTAACACTATTGGTTTACGTCGTCCGTCCAATCTTTGCTCTAAACAGAAACAAAAGCAACTGGTTCCGTGACGTCACTGTGAATTTGAGGTATTTTCCTTTACTGAACGTTGCTTACCCATTATTTTAATCTGGCTGTAATTTCGAACCTCCTTTCTAGTTTGTTCTATTAATGTCTCCCATTCGTTGTTGAACTTGGGCTGCTCTTGAGGAAGACAGAACCAACGTCATGAACAGAATGAGGACGGTCCGGTTACCTTCCAGTAACGCTTGTGCTTCCTTCTGGTTTTAAGTTTAGAGAACTTGTCAACCAGCGCTGTGACGTGTTTCGGTGACATTCAATCCCCTTGCCACTCTGGGCTTTCCGTTCTGGTCTTCTCGCTATCCTGCTGTAGCCTCGACGTATATTCTCTTCAGCGCAGTAGTTCCTTGAGCACTGTTCAAAAGGATTTTGTCGAAACTGTCGAAAGCGTATCTACTGAATATCTTTAAAAGTCAGCGGCATGTCACAGTCACCGCTCCGTTCTTTAACTTCGATCGCGACTTGCAAATGGACCTGTCTCTGATCGAGCTCCAGTCTCTCAATACTCGTAATGATTCATCGGAGCAGCATAGGCAACCGTTTCAGCTATTGGTAAAGTCTCTCACAGACAGTTGTTCGACCTGTGCTCCAGGGCTTGTGGTCTGGAACTTCGACTGCACGTTAATGGGATAAGTGGAGAAGATAGAAGTATGCGCTGCGCGTCCCTTAAAGGGTTAGTTTACAGGAAACTCAACTGGCAGACGCCACAGAAGTCTCATGATTGGTGAAGAAGCTTTCCGTAGAAATTCTTAAACAAGGTGTACATAGTTGAAATCTTGACCTGGTATCGGTCGTGATGCTGCAACGTTTGCACGAGTTTCCTACTCAACATCTGAAGTGTCACATCGATTGCAGGTGACTAATGGAAACGTTGCAAAAGACGCTTGATGCTGAATGGAGAACTCGTCTGGGAAATTGGCAGAGAAAGCCTTCTCTGTCGGGTTGTTGCTGTCCGTGCTATTCTACCTTGTTCAAGCCTCTTCATCTCTACGTAGCTCCTGTAACCTACACTCGTTTCAACCCGCATTTTGTTTTCAAACCTTGGTCTGTCTCTAGAATTTTTATACCCTCCCCTCTACTCTTTGTGCCTCCCCACTTGTCCCACCAACCGATTCCTTGTTTTTGTCAACTTGTGCCATAAATTGGTTTCCCCCAGTTCGATTCAGTAGCTGCTCAATAGTTATTCGATCTGTCCGTATAGCTTTCAGCATCCTTCTGTAGCAGCACATTTCAGAACCTTCTGTTCCGGGCTTGTCTCAACTGCTTATCGCCCATATTTCACTTGTGGACAAGACTATACTCAAAGATTCTTTAGAAAAGACTTCGTAATATTTAAATTTATGTTAAGTGTTAACAATTTTTTCCTTTTCAGAAGCGTTTTTCTTGCTATTGCCAATCTGCATTGCCGGCCGTTGTGGCCGAGCGGTCCTAGGCGCTCCAGTCAGGAATCGGTCGACCGCTGCGGTCGAAGGTTCGAATCCTGCCTCGTGCATGTATGTGTGTGATATCCTTAGGTTGGTTAGGTTTCAGTAGTTCTAAGTTCTAGGGGACTGATGACCTCAGATGTTAAGTCCCGTAGTGCTCAGAGCAATTTGAACCAATTTGCATTTTATATCTTCCATACTTCGCACATCAGTTATTTCACTGCCCAAATAGCAAAACTGTCTACTTTAGTTTCTCATTTCCTAATCTGATTATTCCTCGGCACTGCTTGATTCACTTAATTAATCGACTACTTTCTATTACTCTTAATGTAATTTTACTTATGTTCGGCTTAAAATTTCTATTAAAGACACCATCCATTCTATTCAAATGGTCTGTTGCTAATCTACAGCAGAAATTTGGATTACATTCAAACCTTCATAATTCGAGGTAGTTGTAACTGAGAATAGCTCCAATTTGGAATAACTTGAATTACACGAAGAGTGACTTTTCGAGACCTTTTATTTAAAAACAGATTCAGAACTTAGTGTTCAGTCTTATTATAGGGAACAGTTGATGTATTACATAGTTTTTTGGAAATAATATTCTAGTAGAAATTTAAACATTATACTGTACTACTGTGCATATTTTATTTTCTGAGAACAGAATATTTTTTAAGAACGTCTGTTCCTGGCAGGGTCGCCCGCCATAATGCCAGCTGCTGCCGCCACATTGTGCTGCTCCACGTAGCGCGGTAGTAATAGCAACGCCGCCGTTCCGTCCACCACGACTCACTTTGGTGGCACCAACGTCATCCCAAGTGGTGTTCTTCTGGGGGACGCGTACCCCTAAACTTTTTCGTCGACAAAGTAATTTTTTTACGATGTTGAGAACTTGGAAGAGTGCCAAAGATCGCTACCACTGACTAACAAACAACATTGCGAGAAGTTGGGTGTACTGTCCGCCAGTGTGCAAAGTCACGTCCACTGCCTAGCAGCAGGCACTGGCGCCTAGAACTTCGACGCTCTGTACCATCGTCGGATGACATTTCCAGGCATAGGTTCCTATCCTCAATTTGTTCCTCGTGACACCCTCTACAACCCTTCGAAGTTTCTTCGGTACCGTTTTGTGACAGCCTGTATATCAGGGCGAGTAATCCCACACGAAATAAATACTAGTAACCCTCTTCAAAAAGGACTGTGTGTGTGTGTGTGTGTGTGTGTGTGTGTGTGTGTGTGTGTGTGTGTGTGTGTGTGTGTGTGTGTGTGTGTGTGTGTGTGGGGGGGGGGGGGGGGGGGGGAGGTGGGTCGGAGGGGCGCTGGTCGGCTGTATGAAATTAGCACAGCAAGACTGACAGACAGAGGTGCGACAGACGGTAGAAAGTCTTTGGACGAGTCCATGACTACACCATGAGTGAAATTTCCCGGCCTGTTAGGGTATCAATGCTCGTGTCCAATGTGTCTGCAAGGAACAGTGTGCCGCTATGTACATTATGTGATGAAAAGTATCCGAACACCTGGCTCAAAATGACTTAAAGTTCGTGGTGACCTCCACTGGCAATGCTGGAATTCAGTATGGTGTTGGCCCACCATTAGCCTTGGTGATAGCTTCTACTCACGCAGGCATTCATTCAATCAGGTGCTGGAAGGTTTCTTGGTGAATGGCAGCCCATTCTTCACGGAGTGCTGCACTGAGGAGAGGTATCGACGTCGGTCGGCGAGGCCTGGCACGAAGTTCGCGTTCCAAAACATCCCAAAGGTGTTCCATATGATTCACGTCAGGAGAGTGTGCAGGCCAGTCCATTACAGGGCTATTATTGTCATGTAACCACTCCGCCACAGGCCGTGCATTAGGAACATGTGGTCGATCGTGTTGAAAGATGCATTCGCCATCCTCGAATTGCTCTTCAACAGTGGGAGCAAGAAGGTGCTTAAAACATCAGTGTTAGTCTGTACTGTGATAGTGCCACGCAAAACAAGGGGTGCAAGGCCCCTACATGGAAAACACGACCACACCGTAACGTCACAGCATCCGACTTTTACTGTTGGCACTACACACGCTGGCAGATGACGTTCACCGGGCACTCGCCATACCCACACGCTGCCATCGGATCGCCACTTCGTCTACCGTGATTCGTCACACCACACTTTTTTAAACTGTTGAATCCTCCAATGTTTACGCTCCTTACATCAAGCGAGGCGTCGTCTGGCATTTACCGGCGTGATGTGAGGCTTATGAGCAGCCTCTCGACCACGAAATCCAAGTTTCCTCACCTCCTGCCCAACTGTCATAGTACTTGCAGTGGATCCTGATGCAGTTTGGAATTCCTGTGTGACGCTCTGGATAGATGTCTGCTTATTACACTTTCGACCCTCTTCAACTGTCGGCGCTCTCTGCCAACAGACGAGATCAACCTGTACGCTTTAGTGCTGTACATGTCCCTTCAAGTCTCGACTTCACTATCTCATCGGAAACAATGGACCAAGGGATGTTTGAGTGTGGAAATCTCGCGTACTGACGTATGACGCAAGTGATACGAAATCACCTGACCACGTTCGAAGTCCGTTCCGCGGAGCTCCCCATTCTGCTCTCTCACGATGTCTAATGACTTCTGAGGTCGCTGATATGGAGTACCTGGCAGTAGGTGGCAGCACAATGCACTTAATATGAAAAATGTATGTATTCGAGGGTGTTCGGTTACTTTTGACCAGGTATTGCAGCGTGTTCAAAGATCGGGAGTTGTAAAAAGATTGTAAGACAGTCCGAAGAAGAGTGTCACACTTTGTCATTCGGGTTCCAAGCGAACATTGGAAGAGAATTACAAGCAGTGGACGTTTGGAGTTGGCTACCTCCCGAAAGGTCAGTGTAATAGTGCCACAAAAAGCTGCACGTCCTCAGGGCTCTGAACGACACAGATGGTCATGGGCTGACTAGAGGCGTGTGTTGACTTCAGAGTTTGCTTGTTTTCAAATGATTCGAGGTGAAGAGTGCAATGATGATGCCCGTAAGAGGCGTTTAACCCGCAGTGCATTGTGGGTGACGTCTTGTGGGGGTATTCTGAGCCACGACATGGGCTCACTCGTGGATAGGTTACGGCAAACGAACTAGGATCTTATTTCAACATCATCAGTGCGAATGTTGCCTTTATCACATGTATTTTCGGTGGTATAGTACCGCTACCCAGTATCTGGCAAAAGTAATAAGTAGTGAGAGAGCCACCGTGGAGCGTCGCACTAGCAGCTGTGAGCTGGTAGTCGCCAATGTGTCGACGAGCGGCTCACAATGACAGTCACGACAGTAGTTCACAAGGCAAGGAATACAAAGTGCAGTAGTCAACTGCAGCGAGCAGGGCAATGTCTCACCACAGCAGAGCAAGTCCCTTGTTACGGGCTACCTGGTTTTTGTGGAACAAATGATCGCTGGAGATCACCAGCACCACCACCACCACCACCACCACCACCACCACCACCACCACCCCCTCCTGTGGGTCTGGGGGTTAGAATAGGCCCGAAGTATTCCTGCATGTCGTACGAGGCGACTAAAAGGAGTTTCACACGTTTTAGCCTTTACGTGCTGGTCCACTGTAGGGTTTGACCTCCATTCTTCACAATTTTCCCAAAGAGCGAGCCAATTGGGGAAGGACGCCTTACAAGGTGCATTGTGTCCATGGTGCATTGAGATCTTTAGCCCACTTTCTCGTCATCCCATTGCAGTCCTGCCCATTCTCCATCTCTTGGGTGAGGACACCTTCCTGGGTGCGTTTTCCACCATGAACTATGCAGCGTCGATTTCTACGTCTACGATGACTGTGGACTTCTTTGCAACTGATATCCAGTACGGTAGCTAGTACATTGTGGTGGGGCCGCCACGTACCCTGTTGGTCGTAGCCCCCTGACCACACAGGGATCGCTCTTCTGATGCCTGCGCTGTTAACTCCCCACGTATGCCAAGGGGCAGATACCCATCCCCCTGGGGCATCGGAACTCCCGGCAATGGCCATCCTACCACGTGGCCTCAGCTGCGGCTGGGTGTCGCCCGTGGGGAGGGCCCCTGGCCGGAGTGGGTGGCATCAGGGCGGATGACACACGATGAAGCATAGTCCATCTCTTGCTAGTGGTGAAACACCAGCAGTCTCTAAGTGATCACGAGCTCAATTCAACGCACAGAAGTAAGACCCCAAATCGTTCCCCTCCCTGGCCACGCCACGGGTGGAACATCAGACTAAGGATGGCAGCAGATCCTATTCGCCCCAGTACCTCGTATGTACGAGAGCTGATGGGGAATCTTTCGTGACGATGAAGCCTCAGTTTTTTGTTGAGCATTTAGAGGACACATTCGGAGAGGTGGAGGGCTTGTCCAAAATGAGATCTTGGTCAGTCTCGATTAAAACAGCATCCTCTGCCCAGTCACAGGAGTTACTCACCTGTGACAAGCTGGGGGATGTTTCTGTAACCATCATGCCCCATAAGAGCTTAAATATGGTCCAGGGTATCATATTTCACAGAGCCCTTCTTTTGGAGTCCAACAATGAGCTGCGTGCCAGTTTCGAGCAGCGAGGTGTACATTTCACATGAGATCCAAAGGATAATCAGGTTGCCACCGGTGCCTTCATCTGGGCCTTTGAGGGTGATACATTGCCAGAGAAGGTCAAGGTGATGATCTACTGGTGTGATGTAAAGCTCTATATCCCTCACCTGATGTGGTGCTTTAAGTGCTGCAAGTTCAGCCATATGTTTTCCCGCTGTACTTCCAGTGTCACATGCCGTGATTGCAGACACCCATCACATCCCAATACTCCATGTGCCCAGTCTCCCATCTTTGTGGAGAGCACCATTTACCTTGCTCACCTGACTGCAGGATTCTCAAGAAAGAAAGAAAGAAAGAAAGAAAAATCATGGAATACAAGACCCTGGACAGACGGACCTACACTGAGGCTAAGAGAAAATTTGAACACCTGCTTCCTGTGCGCATGACATCGTCTTATGCCGATTCTACAACTGTTCTGGCACCATCAGCTCCGCCAACCCAGCAGCAGGTGATTCTGAGGCGTAAACTGCCTTATTGAATGTTCCATGCCTTCCCAGTCTCATGATGTCATCCTCCAGTGGAATTGCAGCGGTTTTTTCCACTCCCTGGCTGAGCTAAGGCAACTGTTAAGCTTTACACTTGCTGTCTGCATTGCCCTCCAGGAAATCTGGTTCCCAGCAATGCGGAACCCTGCCCTCCATGGCTATAAGTGATATTACAGGAACCATAGCGACTATAATCGAGTGTCAGGTAGAGTTTGTATTTATGTCCTAAACTCGGTCTGGAGTGAACATGTGCCCCTTCAAACCCCTCTTGAAGCTGTGGCTGTCAGAATAAGGACGACACAGGAATTAACTGTCTGCAATATGTATCTTCCTCCAGATGGTGCAGTACCCCTGAATGCATTAGCTGCACTGATTGATCAACTCCCTAAACCTTTCCTACTCCTGGGAGATTTTAATGCCCATAACCCCTTGTGGGGTGGTACCATGCTTACTGGCTGAGGCAGAGATGTCGAAATTTTACTTTCGCAATTCGACCTCTGCCTCTTAAATACTGGGGCTGCCACACATTTCAATGTGGCTCATGGTAGTTACCCGGCCATTGATTTATCAATTTGCAGTCCATGACTTCTCCTATCTATCCACTGGAGAGCACAAGAGCACATGGTGACCTGTGTGGTAGTGACCACTTCCTCGTCTTCCTGTCACTGCCCTAATGTCAGTCACACGGACGCCTGCCCAGAAGGTCTTTGAACAAGGCGGACTGGGGAACTTTCACCTCTGCTGTTACCACTGAATCTCCCCCACATGGTAACACGTGATGGTTCAGCAGGTGACTAGCACAATTGTTTCTGCGGCAGAAAACACGATGCCTAGCTCTTCAGGGTGCCAGAGGCATAAGGCAGTCCCTTGCTGGTCGCCGGAAGTCGCTGAAGCAATTCAGGAGCGTCGGCGAGCTCTACAGCGGCATAAGCCGCTTTCTTCGCTGGAGCAGCTCATAGCCTTTAAACGGCTCAATGCCCGTGTTCGCTACCTTATCGAACAACGGAAAGGGGAGTGTTGGGTGAGATACCTCTCCACCAGTGGGTGCCATACGTCACCTTCCCAAGTCTGGGCAAAGATCAAACGTCTTTTCAGGTACCAGGACCCAACAGCTGTCCCTAGTGTTAACACAAATGGCGTGTAATGTACCGACGCAAACCCGATTAGCGAGCACTTTGTTAGAGCCCCTGCGTTGGAGAATTACCCCCCAGCATTTCGCACACTCAAGCGGCAGCTGGAAGGGAACGTCCTCTCATTCACTACACGCTATAGTGAATCCTATAACGCCCCATTTACAGAGTGGGAGTTCGTCAGTGCACCGACACGGCTCCTGGTCCTGATTGCATCCACAGCCAGATGATTAAACATCTCTCATCAGCAGCAGCTGTTGGGTACTACGTCTCACCTTCTCTATATGCAGACGACTTCTGCATTTCATACTGCTCCTCCAGTACTGTTGTTGCTGAGCGGCACGTCCAGGGAGCTATCCACAAGGCGCAATCATGGGCTCTAGCTCATGGCTTCCAGTTTTCAGCCACAAAGTTGTGTGTCATGCACTTCTGTCGGCGTCGTACTGTTCATCTGCAACCTGCACTTAACCTTAATGACGATCCACTCACTCTAGTGGAGGCATATCAATTCCTAGGACTGGTTTTCGACGCTCGATTGACTGGGCTCCCTCAGCTTAAGCAGAAGTGCTGGCAGCACCTCAATACCCTCCGTTGCCTGAGCAATACCAGTTGGGGTGCAGATCGCTCTACGCTGCTGCAGCTCTACAGGGCCCTTGTCCAATTCCGAACTGACTCTTGGAGTGTGGTTTATGGTTCGGCAGCGCCTTCAGCATTGCGTTTACTCGACCCTGTGCACCACTGTGGGGCTCGATTAGCGACAGGAGCTTTTAGGTAGAGTCCGGTGACCCTCCACTGCAGATCAGACGTGCACAGCTGCTTGCCAGTTACGCAGCACACATTCATAGTTCCCCTGAGCATCTGAATTGCCGTCTCCTTTTTCCCCACCGCGGCAGTCCATCTCGCGCATCGGCGGCCCAGATCAGGGCTAACAATTGCGGTTCGCGTGCGGTCCCTTCTCTCTGAACACTTCTACTTGTGGTCCGTTCACGTATGCCTCCATGGTGTACGCCTCGGCCGCAGCTTCGTCTTGACCTTTTTCACGATCCTAAGGACTACGTTAACCCCACCACTCTCTGCTGTCACTTCCTCTCGATTCTTGACGTGTTCCGGAGCTCTGAAGTGGTTTACACAGACGGCTGATGGCCACGTAGGCTTCGTATATGTTCATGGAGGACATACTGAGCAGCACCCCTTGCCAGCTGGCTGCAGTGTTTTCACTGCAGAGCTGGCGGCCATATCTCGTGCTCTTGAGTACATCCGCTCATGCCCTGGCGAGTCATCTCTCCTGTGTACTGACTCCTTGACCAGCCTACAAGCTATCGACCAGTGCTACCCTCACCACCCTCTGGTAGCTTCCATTCAGGAGTCCATATTTGCCCTGGAACTGTCCTGCCGTTCTGTGGTGTTTGTGTGGACCCCAGGATACGTCGGAATCCCTGGCAACGAACTCGCAGACGGGCTGTCCAAACAGGCGACCCGGAAACCGCTTGTGGAGATAGGCATCTCCGAAGCTGACCTGCGTTCTGTCTTACACCGCAGTGTTTTCCGGCTTTGGGAGACGGAATGGCATAACAGCACGCACAACAATCTGACGAATGGTGCTAGAAGTGAAACAAACGAGTGACAGGTGAAAATTCTAGGGGCGAGCAGGGATCCAACCAGAGACCTGATGATTAAACGCTTCACAAAAAAAAAACAAAGTTGCAGCTTGGTAACTATTTTATTTCATCGTGAATTTGGTTTACTTCCAAAGATAATTAAGTCAGTATATTTGCACCTAATTTTGTGAGAAAAGTCAGAGCATTCTCATGAAATGAACCGTTTTAAATTCCAAACATTCTTCCACAGTAGGTGTTCACTGAAAAAATAAATGACTGTAAGGTGGCAGTTGCTCAAATGTGCACACTGAAGTTCACAAACAGTAATTTACATAAAGAGGGTGTCCCAGGAGGAATGACCACTATTCAGGTGTATGCCAGGAATGATCGTTCGAGGAAAGTCTTGTAGGCATGGGCTCCAAAGTGCATACCTTAAGAGCTATGACAACTTACCCATCTTCGCTTCTTCTGTTGTCATAACTCTTACGGTATGCATTTTAGATCCCATGTTTACAAGACTTTTTTGTTTCGAATGATCGTTTCTGTCACATTCCTGAATACTGACCACTCCTCCTGTATATTTTGCGGTAAGTTCCATTGGGACCAAACTGCTGAGGTTATCGGTCCCTTGGCTTACACAGTACGTGATCTAACTTAAACTAACCTAGGCTAAGGACAACACGGACGCACACGCCCGAGGGAGGACTCAAATCTCCGACAGGGGTATCCACGCGAACCGTGGCAAGGCACCTCGAACCGAGCGGCAACCATGCGTGGCTCCTCCTCCTCTATACTCGAAACTTCACTAACAATTAAACTAAGAAATTTCTGTGGAAAAATTATTTGCCATGATTACAGCATTATACAAATATTAGCGGCATCATCTGAAAACTTTGCTGTGTGTAGCTTTGAGCTGACGCACACGGTAGTTAAGTTGTTGTACATGTAAGTGCTCTCTCAAGACAATTGTTTAGCTGTTAAAGTTGGCTTACTTGGAGCTCATTATAACAATCCGATACCATCTTAGATGAATGTCTGCCACAATTTCTTAAATCATTTGCCCTTATGTTGTCATGTATGAAATCTCATTGCGGCGTACCATTACTAGACGAATTTCCTAGTGAAGTTTACCTGACTGGGAAAATAGAGTTGCCTGGAAAACTCTAAAGCCTTTTTCAGATAGAACCGACTAAGTAACAAAGTTGCAGGGAGAGAGCCGTTATTCGTTTGGAATTTGAACACGATACAGAAACGCTCCAAAGAAAATCTTTCTTACATTACAGACATTATTATACAGGGTTATTACAAATGATTGAAGCGATTTCACAGCTCTACAATAACTTTATTATTTGAGATATTTTCACAATGCTTTGCACACACATACAAAAACTCAAAAAGTTTTTTTAGGCATTCACAAATGTTCGATATGTGCCCCTTTAGTGATTCGGCAGACATCAAGCCGATAATCAAGTTCCTCCCACACTCGGCGCAGCATGTCCCCATCAATGAGTTCGAAAGCATCGTTGATGCGAGCTTGCAGTTCTGGCACGTTTCTTGGTAGTGGAGGTTTAAACACTGAATCTTTCACATAACCCCACAGAAAGAAATCGCATGGGGTTAAGTCGGGAGAGCGTGGAGGCCATGACATAAATTGCTGATCGTGATCTCCACCACGACCGATCCATCGGTTTTCCAATCTCCTGTTTAAGAAATGCTGAACATCATGATGGAAGTGCGGTGGAGCACCATCCTGTGGTACGTTTAGCTCCCTGCTTGCTTTATTCGTCGACTTCCGCGGGCTACGCGTGAAACTTGCCCGCACGCGTTCAACCGTTTCTTCGCTCACTGCAGGCCGACCCGTTGATTTCCCCTTACAGAGGCATCCAGAAGCTTTAAACTGCGCATACCATCGCTGAATGGAGTTAGCAGTTGGTGGATCTTTGTTGAACTTCGTCCTGAAATGTCGTTGCACTGTTATGACTGACTGATGTGAGTGCATTTCAAGCACGACATAAGCTTTCTCGGCTCCTGTCTCCATGTTGCCTCACTGCGCTCTCGAGGCAGAAACCTGAAGTGTGGCTTCAGCTGAACTAAACTTTGAGTTTTTCTACGTATCTGTAGTGTGTCGTGACCGTATGTCAATGAATGGAGCTACAGTGAATTTATGAAATCGCTTCAATCATTTGTAATAGCCCTGTACACTAAAGAGCCAAAGAAACAGGTACACCTGCCTAATATCGAGTAGGGCCCCCAAAGCACGCAGAAGAGCCGCAACACAATGTGGCATGGACTCGCCTAATATCTGTAATAGTGCTAGAGGGAATTGATACCATGAATCCTGCAGGGCTGTCAATAAATCCGTAAGAGTACGAGGGGGTGGAGATCTCTTCTGAACAGAACGTTGCAAGGCATCACTGATATGCTCAATAATGTTCATGTCTCGGGAGTTTGTGGCCAGCGGAAGTGTTTAAACTCAGAATAGTGTTCCTGGAGCCACTCTGTAGCAATTGTGGACATGTGGGATGTCGCATTGTCCTCCTGGAATTTCCCAAGTCCGTCAGAATGCACAATGGACGGACATAAATGGATGCAGGTGATCAGACAGGATGATTACATACATGTCACCTGTCAGTCGTATCTAGCTGTATCTTGGGTTCCATATCACTCCAACTCCGCACACCCCACACCATTACAGTGTCTCCACCAGCTTGAACAGTCCCCTGCTGACATTCAGGGCCCATGGATTCATGAGGTTGTCTCCATACCTGTACACGTCCATCCGCTCAGTACAGTTTGAAACGAGACCCGTAAGACCAGACATCATGTTTCCAGTCATCAACAGTCCAACGACCGTGTTGAAGGGCCCAGGCGTGCCTTAAAGCTTTGTGTCATGCAGTCATCATGAGTAAAGGAGTAGGCCTTTGGCTCCAAAAGACCATATTTCGTTGAAATGTTCGCACGGTACACTCGTGAAATGGTCGCACCTGAAAATCCCCATTTCACCGTTACTTCAGGAACACTGTGTCCCATCGCTCGTGCGCCGAATATAACACCACATTCAAACTCACTTATAGCTTTATAAACTCCCATTGTAGCAGCAGTAACCGACCCAGCAACTGCGCCACGCACTTGTCTTATATAGACGTTACCGACTGCAGCGCCGTGATCTGCCTGTTTACATATCTCTGTATTTGAATATGCATGCCTATACCCGTTTCTTCGGTGCTTCAGTGTATTAAAAACGCGCAACAATCTATATGTACAGGAAATGAATATGGGACCACTAATTCATTCACACTTACTCTTCGACAGAGATAGCCACGATGTGGAGCCATTCGTGATCGTATAACTTTCCAGTATACACATCACCATTGAGCTGTGATGAGCTGCACGTGTGTCACTCGAGATCAGTAGTCCACAGTATTTGCGATGTATTTTTGCGCTCCCTGTTCTACATCCAGAAAGGCGACAAAAACGCCGCTACAAGGAAATTTCTATGTTCAGCTTTTATTTTTTTATATTTTTTACGTGTACTTCTCATCAGAAAGTAGTTACGTACTATATGACAATAAATTACAACAAACATTACTTCTTACAGCACTAAATGGAATTTGGAAATCCTAATTCCCGGTATCTCTCTTTTTGTACACTACACTGTTCTCCCTTATTCTGACTGGTTCATTTGAACCTAAAAAGAAGAAAATTGGTCATACAATGTCACTCTTTTACTTTCGTGATCAGGGTGAAAGTTATCTTTAAATAATAAAAATGTCTGACGTAATCTGTTTTGAATAATAAGAGCTGTGCAGAAGTAATAATCAATCTTAATAGGAAATTAAACTGTCGTAATGAGGTGGGAAGCCCTTTGTGCTGGTAAAGTGAATAATCTGACTGCAAGAATCTTTAACAGAGATAAATGAATTTTAACATAAAACCGACAACAATTACTTTTGCAAAACTGATCAGATCCCAGAACTAAAAGTGATACACAACACAAAAATCTAACTGCCTTTGAATGACATAAGTTGGCCCTCATTGAATAAAAAAAATCAAAATATTTAGTCCTTACCTCTATTCTGCGCAAGTCTGCATAAGACGTTGCAGTACTGCCCTGTCTTGCGCGTCACTATGCTAAAGCTTCAAATTACTATAAAAATGGTTCAAATGGCTCTGAGCACTATGGGACTTAACATCTAAGGTCATCAGTCCCCTAGAACTTAGAACTACTTAAACCTAACTAACCTAAGGACAGCACACAACACCCAGTCATCACGAGGCAGAGAAAATCCCTGACCCCGCCGGGAATCGAACCCGGGAACCCGGGCATGGGAAGCGAGAACGCTACCGCACGACCACGAGCTGCGGACACGGTCAATTAAAAGTAGTAAGACAAAGGTAGATGAAAAATGGAGCTGGAAAAATGTGACTTCAAAAAAATTGGTTTATAATTCCTCTTGACGTAAATAAGATTCCATTACACTTCCTCCTTCTGAGATCAGTTACCGTTACAAAATAATCTTAAACACACAGATAAATTGAGACTTTACATTTGAAACATAACTGCTTCCTCATTTTAGCATAGCTAACCACCATCCGCTACTGCACCTACGCGCACACCAAAGACGATAACCTAACCCTGCGATACAGCTTACAACATCGCTGCTCGCTCACACGCAACAGCTCGAGAACAAAGATATGACATTATTGTATAATCGATTAATACTCAAATGACACCTATGAAGGGCACCGATTTTATTCTTTAATGTTTATTTCTGAGTTTTAGCCAAAATTTGCTCGCAATACTCTAAAGCTACACTCAATGCGAGCGAGAGGCTTCCACCTGTGTAGTAGCAGGGCCCGAGCACGGAGTCCACCACCATCTAAACCTGTCCTTCACGTCAACATCACAGCCGATGCCCACCGAATACTAGCTGGTGTTCAGTCTCCTTAGGGGACAAATCGCATTGCGGGAGGAAAACGCCGGACGGTGAGGGCGATGCTGGAAGTTGGTGCTGCGCTCGCTGGAAGTGTCGCAAAGCGGCTCTGCCGGCCGTCGGCCGCAGCTTCCCGCCCGGCCGCTATCTGCTGTGCCTCGCCGTGTCCCGCGCGTTGCCACACAGCCAGCCATCGGATGGACGAAATGGGAACAGTCTCGGCGAAACGTGCCAATTCTCAGAAGTGTTTTTTTACTAGATTTTTCAGAACGCTACACAAAAAATAGATACCCGTGTAGATGTAAGAAAACTGATGGAACATGATTATTGCACGTTTGAGTCCAAAAAACACTAAAATACAATGTTATAATAATTACAGTTTAATATGAATTACAGACACACTCACGCTTTGAGTCCAATTTTTAGCAATCAGAATATCTCTTTTGCTCTCCACAATCTTCTGGGAGACTTTGTTCTCCACAGCTCAGTTCAGTGGGCTTCTAACGAACTTTGAATTTCTGCAGCTGTGAGTAGGAAGCTTTTCTGGATTTCAGTCATGGTGGGTAGGCCTAGGTGTGACTTCCAAACAACGGATGCTTTCGACCCGTTTCTTGCTTCTTCTTTTCATTCTCTGCTGTTACCCTGCTTTCTGACATCCGGAGGTGTTAGTCCCACGAGTGAAATACGAGGGTTGAATGAAATGTAATGCCTCCACCTTCGTTAATTGGCTTTGGATGGGAATATTTTAATAAATCAAACGCAGAAATAGTATTTAGAATGTCATTTTTAATTACCAATATTCACTTTTCCACATAATCACCAGCCAATTGCATACATTTCTGCCAACAATGAGAAAGTTTTTTTATGCCATCGCGGAAGAAGTCGACACTCCGTTTCCGCAACCACAGTCTGACAGTTCTCTCAACGTCTTCATCAGAAGCATAATGATGTCCCCGCAGATCGTCTTTCATTATCTGGAACAGATGAAAGTCAGACGTTGCTAAATCTGGACTGTAAGGAGGATGCCGGACGGTGGTGAGATTCAGTCTCTGAAGTTCTGCTGTGGTGGCACGTCAATGTGCTTGGCATTGTCATGCTGTAGAAAAACATTTCCCTTTTCCTTTGGGATCCTTCTTAGCCCTCGTTTCAGAGTCCGCAGCTTTTTGATGTAACGCTCTGAATTTATTGTTCCACAATCAAGGAAATAAACATGGATAACACTATCTGGGTTTCAGAAGACTGTGGCCATGATTTTTCCAGCTGAGGGCTGCGTCTTGAATTTCTTTTGCTGGGTAGAGTCATTGTCATTCCATAGACTAGCGTTACGCCTCCTGTCATAATCGGATGGTGAAAGGAGTCACCTTCGTTCTCGTAACGCGAGAGGAGTTCCTGGGAAATTTCAAGTTTGCAGGCTTTCATTTCAGGAGCCAGTACCTGGGTACCCATCGTTCACAGATCTTCTGATAGCCAAGCAAAGCAATAATGTGACTCTCACGTTCTTGTGAAATGCCGATTGTGCTTGCAATTTCTCTCTGAGTGATACGATGATCGTCCTGAATCAATCTGTCAACATTTTTCTTTTGAAACTCGGTGGTTGCGGTCACAAGCCATCCAACTGTCACGCAGGTCAGATGCTCCCGCCTCAACATCTTTAAACTTACTCGCCCAACAACTCACAGTACTCACATAAACACAATCACCGTACACTGCTTTCATTCTCTGATGAATCTCCTTTGAAGCGACACCTTCTGCTGTCCAGAATTCAATGACTGCTCGTTGCTTAAATCGCATTTACCGACCGTCTGCGCATGTGACCCCAGTTGTTTTTGCACCTTAAAGCAAAACAAAACAAAACAAAATAAAACCAAACCCCACCTCCTACTCCATGAAGTGTGAAATTTGGCTGTCTGTCATCCAGATGGAAGAATGATTATATGGAGATTGAGGATGACTACTACAAATGAATACCCCTCACTTACCAACTGTGGGAGGATCACTCTGCTTTCCCCCTATTACTTACCTGTCGCCTCAAAAGAAAATAATTTAAAGTCTGAGTTCAATATCTTCGATCATTTAACATATTAGGCAGCAAGGAAAAAGTAAAATTGCCTCTTCCCTGTCCAGAGGACAAGAAGCTACTCCCAAAAAATAACCATTTAATTATCTACAACAAGGATGAATATCACCAGTTATTCATCATCAATGAGCCCAGGTAGTCACTTCAGTTTATTTGGTAATGTGTGTGAGAGAGAAAGGAATCATCTAAAGCCCCCTCCCCCCTTCTCATGGGGCTCACCAGAGTTTGGTGAGTTCATGCTTGTCTACTGTGGGGTCCCTGCCTTTGCAGCACCTCTTCCCTTTCCATGCTGCATGTCTATCCTCATGCTATTCATTTTTGTCCTCCTTTGGGGGAACATGTCTGGGATATTTTTGGGAATGTGTTCCGAGGTTTTAATAGCCTGACATCAGAACAGCCCCTCAACTATTATTTCTTTCTCTCTCTGTTCTCCGTCTCC